>NC_133131.1:68703329-68937039 GCF_048418815.1 Hemitrygon akajei
GGATATGGATATTGCGTCGGCAGGAAGGATCAGTTTAGTTGGGCATTTAATTAGCTTGGTAAGCACTGAGGGCCAAGGAGCCTGTTGCTGTGCTGTACTGTTCTATGTAAACTTCTCATGAATTAAATGAATAAGATCTTAGTTACAGACAAATAAAATAAAATAAATAGAAAATCAAATAGATATTTGGAAGTTTATTTGATCGCCGAGCTTGGCAAAATATTTGCAGACGTTTTGGCTCCAGTTGAGAAGCCACCGTCAGTGCACAGTTGAGGGAGTCATCTCCTCAGAATGCCGGCTTATATTCCGCAATATTTTAATCAGATAATTTAAAGATATTGCTAACTGCAAATATTGAAGTAAATAAATAACACAATAATACATCAAGGTCAGAATGAGAATTAATATCTTACTCACAGATACTGACTAGAACCAACAACAGGGAACAAATAGGCTGCTCCCCCTCAAAGTGCTACACTGGAGTTCTTCAGGAGTGTGGCTTTGCTTTGAAGTTTATTTTACTGCTAAAATTTTGCTCTAAAGTTCAATGTTAATAATTAAAGCTTCCATACTTAACAGGCAGAAGCATTACTATGAACAGAGATTTTGAATCAATGACTGCATTATTAGGAACCTCCTGATTGTACGGTACTGTGCAAAGAAAGCCTTAGGCACATGTAAAAAAAATTCTGTAAAGTGAAGGAACTTTCAAAACCAATGAAATTAGAAGTTTCTAAATATCAATAAATTTACCATGAAGAGCAGTAAACAGTAAAAAACAAAATCAAATGCATATCCGGTGTGGCCTCCCTTTGCCTTTAAAACTGCATCAATTCTCTTAGGTACACTGTTGTGCAGTTTTGTAAGAAAATCAACTGGTAGCTTGTTCCAAGCATCTTGGAGAACTTGCCACAGTCCTTCTGCCTCTCCAGGTGACCCCAGACAACCCTGATGGTGTTGTGATCAGGGCTCGGTGGAGGCCATTGCATCTTAAACCATATAAAAAATCTAGGGTGCCTGAGACTTTTGCGCAGAACTGTATGTTGGCCTTCTGCTGCTGTAGCCCGTCCACTTCAAGGTTCGCCCAGTTGTGCGTTCAGAGATGCTGCTCAGCACACCACTGTTGTAACACGTGGTTATTTGAGTTACTGTCACCTTCCTGTCAGCTTGAACCAGTTTGGCCATTTTCCTTTGGCTTCTCTCATTTAAAAGGCATTTTTGCACACGATTGGCTGATGAGATAGTTGCATTAATGAGCAGGTGTACAAAAGTACCTAGTGGCTGGCTACTGAGTGTATATTACCATATTCTACTTTGAGATTGATTGTCTTCCAGGCATTTATGGAAAAATAAAGAAATGCAATAGAATTTTTGAAAAAACTACACATAAGCCAAGACAGACAAACAACCAATGTGCAAGAAAACGACAAATAAAGAATACCGAGAACATGAATTGTAGACTCCTTGAAACCGAGTCTGCCGGTTGTAGAATCCGTTCAGTTGTGGTGAGTGAAGTTATCCATGAGGGGAGTGAGGAGAGTTGGTGCTTTGCTGCTGCTTGTGTGAGTGTGTGTGGGGGGGGGGGGGCTTTGGGGTTTTAACATTTTCCTATTGTTGATTCTTAGGGGTTTTTTCTGCTGTTTTGTGGATGTCTGTGATGAGCAAGAACATCGGATTGTATACTGTATACACTCTCTGATATTAAATGAAACCATTGGTTCGGGAGCCTGATGACTGCAGGGTAATAACTGTTGCTGAATCTGGTGGTGTGAGAAATATTGCTTCTTCACATACTGCCCCATGACAGGGCATGGCCTGGATAGTGGGGGGCCTTGGTGATGGAAGCAGCTTTCTTGTGCAGCGCTCTTTGCAAATGTGCTCAGTGATGGGGAGGACTTTGCCTGTGATGGGCAGGGCTGCATCCACCATTTTCTGTTTCTGGGCATTGGTGCTTTAATACCAGGCCATGATGCAATCAGTTAGGATACTTACCGTGCACCTACAGAAGTTTGTCAAAGTTTTCAGTGATGTATCGAATTGACAAAAACTTCTAAGAAAGCAGAGGCACTGTTGTCCCTTCTGTGTGATGGTACTTACGTGTTGGCCTCAAGACAGGTCCTCTGTTATGATAACACCAGGGAATTTAAAGCAACTGACCCTCTCTCCACCTCCAATTCCCAAAAGGGGACTGGCTCTTGGACCTTCAGCTTTTACTTCCTGCAATCGATAATCAGCTCCTTTGTCTTGCTGACATTGAGCGAGAGGTTGTTCTGTCACCACTCAGCCAGATATTCAATCTCCCTCCTACATGCTGATTTGTCACCACCTTTGATTCGGCCAACAACAGTGGTGTCATCAGCAAACCTGAACATGGCATTGGAGCTGTACTAAGCTCACAGTTACAGGTATCAAGTGGGTAAAGCAGGGTCAAAACACACAGCCTTGTGGTGATCGTGGAGATGTCTTTGCCAATCCATTCTCACTGGGTATCAAAACAACACTGAACAGTATGAATGTCAAGAAAACAAAGCCCTGTTTTCTATTTTTTGTGTTCAGTTTTTAGGAATAAAATTTATTTTTGAACAAAAAAAACACGAGGCTCCTAATTACTGTCAATTGGAAGTGCCAGGTGGAATGATCCACCTCAGCTCTATCCTGAGGACCCCACCTTCGCAGAAGCAGAATCATTATGACATGTGATCACATAAAGAGCTGAAAGAAGCGGGTGCAGCAAATTTTCCACGGCTGATATACCCGATGGGGCAGCTGTCACAGTTCTAATCATGACCTCGGTACTGTGTTGTATCCCCGCCCAGGTGCTCTGATTTTCTCCCATGTGCTAAAAGCACGCAGGTCGGTAGGTTAATTGTCCACTGTAAATTCTCCATGGCATGGAGAGGAGTGGTAGAGTCTGGAGGGAGTTAACCAAAGCACAGCAGGGCATGTGAAGGATTACTGTAAACGAGTGCTTGCTCGTCAGCTTAGACTTGATGGGTCAATAGGGTTGTTTCCATGCTGTCTGGAGAAACATCCTCTTGACATCTCTGTCTTTGCTATCTGGACGTTTTTTCAAACCTGCAGTCAGCTCCTAAATCCATACCCATCACTCCAGGAACCAGGCTTCAATGCTTCTTGCTGAAGTTTCATAAGATAGCCCTTATGTGACAATGACAAAGGTAAATCTACTGTCACATCAACTGCAAAGAGTCAGCACAGATGATCATGTTGTCCTCCTCCAATGCTTCTCCAGCACTGACCTCTAAGGCACTCTTTGAAACCCACCTCCTGGCCAAGATGTAGTAACATCATTCTCTGCCTCTCAGTGTCACCATTTGTTTTGTTCTAGTGAAATGCTTGGGACATTTCAATACATTAACTATAAGAATTCTATCAGAACTTAATGGGGCATTTTATAAACAGGAAGTGTGAGCGGATATTATTTTTCTCAGATTTAATTATTTTTGTACACAATCCCTTTTGAAAACTATGACATAAATATTTCTTAAGAGTATCCCATTCACACGGTCCACAATGACCTGTTTTGGTTTGGTGGGTCTCTGGGAGATGGATGCTCAGTATTTCCATGCAGTGCCCTCTCAGCAAGGAACATATTTCTTGTAACGTTTCACCTTGTTGAAAATAAACTCAATATTAAATAAAACTACATTCTTTGACTAATTGTAAGCAACACCATAGATAGAAGTGATATGCCAATACACTAGAGAGTTAAGCTTCATTACCTAGTGCCTGTTCCAGATCGGAATCAATCGAGTCCAATCAATCATTATTCAGTCATAATAAATTAGCTGGTGCAGCTCAGGAATACAGTTGTTTGTGTTTGTGGTTGGTTCACACACGTTTGATGTTAACTGCCAAAGTAAGCACAGCAGGGCAGATGTAACATGTCCACTTCTGAACAGTTGGGATAATTAAACCACATCAACTTGGCACTTTTGTCTAAAATCTTCGTTAGCAGCACCCAATCTTCTCAGCACAAATAGAATTTTATTCTACCGTGAACTTACAGCTCACAGTGTAACAGAGAACTGGCGTCCAGGTGCACTGCCTCAATCAAAGCACATTGTTCATAATCGTGGAATCATCTTCTCAACTTGCAAACCACTCATTCATAACTTTTGTCTACCTGTGCAGGCTCAAAGGCATGTTTACTATAGTTCTATAGTGCTCTGGAGGCTAGCAGAGCTGCTGCCTCGATCTCCAGCGTTTGACCCTGACCTTTGATGCCACTGAAACCCCCTTTTAACTGGGCATCTCTGGAAATGTGGCCCGTTAGTCTCTCGCTAGCAGCCACTGGATTCAGCGGCGAGAAACCCATCTTTCTTAGGCTTTGTACGTCTAGGGTGTACACGACTTTGGTCCCACCAGATCCCTGAGGTTGGGATGTCGCGCCCACCCAAACCCTGCTTTGTGTGAATGCTGTATCATTTACTGCCCTCGGCAAGAAATAACAGATTGTACACTGCATACAATTAATAAGCATATTTAAAAACATTAACTTAAGCAACCAATTATTGAAGGGAGGAAAGAGTAAAGCCAAAAAGAGCCTATTATATTTAAACAGTCACATGGGCCTCTTATCTCAGCTTAAACCCAAACAAGCTGAAAGCAGAACAGACTGCTCTTAAAGAACTGCTAAATGAAATATCTACAGCTTAGCTGTAAAAATCTTAACCGGGGTGTTACACCATCTTTGTAGAGTTTGCTTATTGTCCTTACGATGAAGTACATTTCTTAATTTTTCAACCACATCCCAAAGACATGAAGGTCCATAATCAGTTACTGTAATTTGTGTGTTGAGGTGTGATGGAATATGGTGCCAGGAATGCAGGAACATTAGAATGGGATTGGTGTACAGTAGATGTTTGTGTTGAGGTGTGATGGAATATGGTGCCAGGAATGCAGGAACATTAGAATGGGATTGGTATACAGTAGATGTTTGTGTTGAGGTGTGATGGAATATGGTGCCAGGAATGCAGGAACGTTAGAATGGGATTGGTATACAGTAGATGTTTGTGTTGAGGTGTGATGGAATATGGTGCCAGGAATGCAGGAACGTTAGAATGGGATTGGTGTACAGTAGATGTTTGTGTTGAGGTGTGATGGAATATGGTGCCAGGAATGCAGGAACATTAGAATGGGATTGGTGTACAGTAGATGTTTGTGTTGAGGTGTGATGGAATATGGTGCCAGGAATGCAGGAACATTAGAATGGGATTGGTGTACAGTAGATGTTTGTGTTGAGGTGTGATGGAATATGGTGCCAGGAATGCAGGAACATTAGAATGGGATTGGTGTACAGTAGATGTTTGTGTTGAGGTGTGATGGAATATGGTGCCAGGAATGCAGGAACATTAGAATGGGATTGGTGTACAGTAGATGTTTGTGTTGAGGTGTGATGGAATATGGTGCCAGGAATGCAGGAACATTAGAATGGGATTGGTGTACAGTAGATGTTTGTGTTGAGGTGTGATGGAATATGGTGCCAGGAATGCAGGAACATTAGAATGGGATTGGTATACAGTAGATGTTTGTGTTGAGGTGTGATGGAATATGGTGCCAGGAATGCAGGAACATTAGAATGGGATTGGTGTACAGTAGATGTTTGTGTTGAGGTGTGATGGAATATGGTGCCAGGAATGCAGGAACATTAGAATGGGATTGGTGTACAGTAGATGTTTGTGTTGAGGTGTGATGGAATATGGTGCCAGGAATGCAGGAACGTTAGAATGGGATTGGTATACAGTAGATGTTTGTGTTGAGGTGTGATGGAATATGGTGCCAGGAATGCAGGAACATTAGAATGGGATTGGTGTACAGTAGATGTTTGTGTTGAGGTGTGATGGAATATGGTGCCAGGGATGCAGGAACATTAGAATGGGATTGGTGTACAGTAGATGTTTGTGTTGAGGTGTGATGGAATATGGTGCCAGGAATGCAGGAACATTAGAATGGGATTGGTATACAGTAGATGTTTGTGTTGAGGTGTGATGGAATATGGTGCCAGGAATGCAGGAACATTAGAATGGGATTGGTGTACAGTAGATGTTTGTGTTGAGGTGTGATGGAATATGGTGCCAGGAATGCAGGAACATTAGAATGGGATTGGTGTACAGTAGATGTTTGTGTTGAGGTGTGATGGAATATGGTGCCAGGAATGCAGGAACATTAGAATGGGATTGGTGTACAGTAGATGTTTGTGTTGAGGTGTGATGGAATATGGTGCCAGGAATGCAGGAACATTAGAATGGGATTGGTGTACAGTAGATGTTTGTGTTGAGGTGTGATGGAATATGGTGCCAGGAATGCAGGAACATTAGAATGGGATTGGTATACAGTAGATGTTTGTGTTGAGGTGTGATGGAATATGGTGCCAGGAATGCAGGAACATTAGAATGGGATTGGTATACAGTAGATGTTTGTGTTGAGGTGTGATGGAATATGGTGCCAGGGATGCAGGAACATTAGAATGGAATTGGTATACAGTAGATGTTTGTATTTTTGCTGGGCTGAAGAGCCTCTTTCTGTGCTGTAAGACTGTATATTTTTAATTCAGGGTTTCTCTACCAAATTCATGAAGAAAATAATCAGATCCTTTATAAATAAAATTCCAGGAAAACAAAATATATATCAGCATACTAGTGGGTCTCTAGTCACTTCACAAACAAGAGGAAATCTACAGATGCTGGAAATCTGAGCAACACACACAAAATGCTGGAGGAGCTCAGCAGGCCGGGCAGCATCAATGGAAGAGAGTACGGTCGACGTTTCAGGCCGAGACCTTTCTCCAGAATTTTGTGTGTGTTGCTCTAGCCACCTTAGATGGCTTACTTCAGTAATTTTGGTACTAGTACACTGCACAAGCACTCTGTACACTATGCGGACATACAGGTGGAATAATTTTACATTGATTTCCAAGTGATAAATACAACACGTTTCACCTTTCTTTGGCATCTGAAACTTCAGCGAGCTTTACATTCACTGACAAATAAGGCTAAGAGCATATGACTTGATACGGTGTATTTTCAATTTACTGGTATACTACTGATGTGGAAGTCAAAACTCAACCAGTTTGTACTTTTCTATTATTACTTTGCACATTTGTCTATAGTTAAATTTAATATGCTATTTGTGAGCAATTGCCTGCTAATAGATGTAACAAATTACTTGATCGACAAAGGCTGGCTCACTGTTAGTATTTATTAATTCATTCATTATGTGCCATGTTGTATGACATGGGCGATCATGGTCTTTCCATAACCATGATTGTTCCCGGCAATTTTTCTACAGAAATGGTTTGCCATTGCCTTCTTCTGGGCAGTGTCTTTACAAGATGGGTGACCCCAGCCATTATCAATACTCTTCAGAGATTGTCTGCCTGGAGTCAGTGGTCGCAAAACCAGGACTTGTGATCTGCACCGGCTGCTCATACAAGCATCTACCACCTGCTTCCATGGCTTCACATCACCCCGATTGGGGGTCTAAGCAAGTGTCACACCTTGCCCAAGGGTGACCTGTAGGCCAGCAGACGGAAGGAACACCTCACACCTCCTCTGGTAGAGACCTATCTCCACCCTGCCACACAACTGGCATAGATAGTATATCTATCCCATAAAATATTTTCCTTTTAGACAAATTTGTCACATCTCCTGTTCCCTCCATTCTTTCAGTTCTCCATGCAAGATGAATCCTTGAGGTACAGCTTCACATTTTCCTCTGAGTTTCTCCATTGAAAAACCCATGAAACACGGACAGTTTTTATAGGTAAGCTCGCTTTTCTTCAATATTTAAATGCTCATAGTGGCTTTGAATTTAAACACTTTTGCATTTTACTTTGTGTCTGTTTAGTGTTTTGTTTTAGACTGCAGCTTAATTCCTGAGGCATTCACAACCTCCACAACAAGAGAAAAACTGATAAAAGGACAAGCAAAGATCAAAGAGTCTCTGCAACAAGAAGCACCAACTACAAAGAAAAACTGACCTTGAAGATATTAAAGTCATGCTGTAAGGCTGAGTCAAGTCGCCAATGACAAAGACAAACTGTCAAGACACATTCAGATCTCCACCCAGCACTCAACGGATTAATCACATCTCGTGGTAGGAATGCAATTGTATGATGGAAAACAAACATCCCCCCTCCCATCTGACAGCCCGACTTTTCCTCAAGTAAATGTAGTCCCAAAAAATAGCAGAGGAAAAACACACAAGTAATTAAATCTCAAAAATACTGAGGGGACACAAACTGTTAAAATACTCGACACTTGTTTATAACATGCTGGAAAAAACATACAGAGCCACAAAGTTTCTGCCTTGAGACTCATTCTCAAATATTATCTACTTAATATGCTGCCGCAAGTCTGTCAAACTCCGGCAGTGATGGGAAGAGAAAGCACTTTAATACCAGCAGCCTGCTGTCAACCTCTGTTGGAACATGACTGTAAACTGAGCAAGGGGGAAGGAGGTACTTAGGAAAACAGCGTACCTGTCACAGACCACCCGTGTACTGGACTGCTCCGAGGCAATATTGCACATGGAAGCCTGGAAGGGACAGAATGGGTAGGCCATTTGGCCCCTCGAGCCTGCTCTGTCATTCAAGATGTAGAGAACTGCTCTACCACAGAGGCCATAGCACCGGTCGTGCACCTGCCCCTGACAGAACTGCTCTACCACAGATGCCATAGCACCGGTCGTGCACCTGGCCCTGACAGAACTGCTCTACCACAGAGGCCATAGCACCGGTCGTGCACCTGGCCCTGACAGAACTGCTCTAAGACAGAGGTCTGGTGACAGGCAAATAGCCTCTTACTCAACGTCAACACGACTAAGGAGATGGTTATCGACTTCAGGAGAGCTCTCACCACTCACATCCCTCTCTACATCGACAGCACAGCAGTGAAACTGTGAGCAGCTTCAAACTCCTGGGAGTGCCCATCACTCACAACCTCTCATGGTCCCGGAACATACCTACACAATCAGAAAATCTCACCAATGCCTCTAGTTTGTGAGGAGGCTGAAGAGAGCTGAACTATGCGCATCCAAACTCACGATCTTCTAGATGCGCAGTAGAGAGCATCTTAACGAGCTGCAGCACTGCATGGTACATAAACTGCACTCCAGCTAGTATACCCCGTGGATGTAGTTGAATACTAGCTGGGTGCCAAACAAACAATACATCTGCATTTTAAACAGAGTAAAGGTATTTAGTAAAGATGCAAAATACTGCGTAAACACCGTATTATCTATTTTCTTTATTTATTCCTAGGTAGTGGGTGTTACCAGCAAACCTTGTATCTATAACCTGTTAACATTTACATCCCTAACAGATAAAGCGAAGTTGTTTTCTCTAACTTTCTTAGTCCTTGTAGTAGCAGCTCCTCTGTCAGTGCTGCTAGACAGATTTCCAAGATTCTGAAAGAGATGCACGTGCTCGAGCACCCTGAGGCTTGTTGGAGTTCACTTCAGTCCTGAGTTATTCAGTGCTGGTAGTGGAGAGCTTGCAGGTTCAGGTCAGGGTGTGGAATACCACTTTCCAACCCGTGCTGGTAACCACAGCATCTGTGTGGCTGGTCTAGTCAAGTTTCCAGTCAAAGCCCCACGTGTTGACAGACAACTCAGCAATGATAAAGAAAGCTTGTATTTCTCTCTCCGTTGGGCAGCTGCATGACCCAGGTTTGATTCGGAGCTCCAGAGTTGGCTGTGTAGAGTTTGCACCTTGCCCCTGTCAGCATGTGGATCTCTTCCAGTTGCTCCAGTTTCCTCTTACAGTACTGTGCAGAAGTCTGACACACATGTATATAGCTAGGGTGCCTATGACCTTTGCACAGTACCATACTTGTCAATGCAGAGTTGGGAGCGAGTTTGTAAATCTGGTGGGAGCAAAGGATGTTGGGAATAGTGAGGATGGAGTATCGCGGCAGGGGTGTGGGACAGGAGTTGGGGGCTGGCACAGAGCAGACACACCAAGCCCCGAGGCACCAGACAAGGTCATCAGATTGCGGACAATGGGTCTACTGATCATTACAGAATGTTTCTCTGGTTCGTCCTGCTCCCTCCCCTTTTCCCAAACATGATTCCCATCATCCTGTTCCTGTTCCCACTCTCAGTCCACAACAGAAACCCATATCAGAATCACATTTATCATCACTCACATATGTGACGAATTGTGTTTCTTCTTGCAGCAGTACAGTGCAATACATAAAATTACCACAGTATTGTGCAAGTCATAAGCACCTCAGCTATATGTATGTGCAAAAGACTTTTGCACAGGACTGTTCATCCCAGGATGAGCTGGTAGGCTAATTGGCCACTCTAAACTACCATATTTGTGGGATGGGTGGGAGGAGAATCTGGGATGTGTTAATGAGCATTAAAATGGGAAATAATTGAGGGAACAACACACACAAAATGCTGGTGGAACACAGCAGGCCAGCGTTGAGTCAGGACGAAGGGTCTCGGCCCGAAACATTGACAGTGCTTCTCCTTACAGATGCTGCCTGGCCTGCTGTGTTCCACCAGCATTTTGCGTGTGTTGTTTGAATTTCCAGCATCTGCAGATTTCCTCGTGTTTGCTCTTTAAATAATTGAGGGAATGGGATTGATGGGAATGTTTTTAAAGCCAGGCTGAATAGCTTCCTTCTAAATCATAAATAAAATAAGCAACAGTTATTGTCGTACACTTACACAGTGCAACTAGTCCTTGTAACTTACATGGCCTGACCTTGCTTTAAGTCAAGCCAAGTCAAGCCAGCAGAGGCTGAAAACCGAGCAACACACACACAATACTGGAGGAACTCAGCAGGCCAGGCAGCACCTATTGAACAGAGTAAACAGTCGACATTTCGGGCCGAGACCCTTCACCAGGGCTGGGGAGAAAGACGAGGTTAAAGCAAGAGTGTGGGGAGGGGAGGAAGAAGTACAAGAGGGTAGGTGATAGGTGACACTGGGAAGGGGGAGGGGCGAAGAGCTGGGAAGTTGATAGGTGAAAGAGGTAAAGGGCTGGAGAAGGGGGGATCTGATAGGTGAGGTTAGGAAACCATGGAAGAAAGTGAAGAGGTGGAGAACCAGAGGGAGGTGATGGGCAGGAAAGGAGGTTAGGTGAGAGAGGGAAATGGAATGGGGGGGTTGGGGGAGCCCCCTTCTCCAGCCCTTTATCTCTTTCACCAACTTCCCAGTTCTTTACTTCAACCCCCTCCCCTATCACCTATCACCCTCACCTTCCTCCCCTCCCCCCACCTTCTTGCTCTGACTTCCCATTTTGTTTTCTCATTCCTGATGAAGGGTTTCAGCCCAAAACGTCGACTGTTTACTCTTTTCCATAGATGCTGCCTGACCTGCTGAGCTCCTCCAGCATTTTGTGTGTGTTGCCAAGATAAGTAAAGTTTATTGTCATTTAACTATATACACGTATAATGTTGAGACTTTATGAAGCACTGATGAGGCCTCACTTGGAATATTGTGAGCAGGTTTGGGTCCCTTATCTTGGAAAGGATGTGCTGAAACTGGAGAGAATTCAAAGGAGGTTGACGAAAATGATTCCAGCATTGAATGGCTTGTCATATGAAGAGTGTTTGATGGCCCTGGGCCTGTGTTCACTGGAATTCAGAAACCTATTGAATGGTGAACGGCCTTGATAGAGTGGATGTGGAGAGGATGTTTCCTATGGTGGGAGAGTCTAAGACCAGAGGACACAGCCTCAGAATAGAGGGCCTCCTTTTAGAATGGAGATGAGGATGAATTTCTTTAGCTAGAGAGTGGTGAAGCTGTGGAATTCTTTGCCATTGGCAGCTGTGGACGACAAGTTTTATGTATATTTAAGGCAGAGGTTGTTGCATATTCTTGATTGGTCAGGGCATGAATGGATATGGAGTGAAGGCAGGAGATTGGGATTGAGAGGAAAATTGGATCAGCCAAGATGAAATGGCAAATCAGACTCCTAGGGCCAAATGGCCTAATTCTGCTCCTATATTTTATAGTTTCATGGTATTGTTATGGAGAAAAGGTCTTTGTTGAACAGAGATTTTCAGGACTGTGTTGATCGGCTTTCAACAACAGTGCCACACGACACCAGCCTGTGCAGGAGTTCCCTCCTGTTAACTAATTTTACCAGGGTTTCATCACGCTGTACTTGATCAATTGCTTCTTTGATGCCAGTGGTATTCAATCACACATTAACTCTGGATTTCAGCTTTTTCCCCCCCACAATTCTGAAGGTATAAAATCAGGATTCAAATAGTTCTGGCAAGGGGACCTAGATGAGCAAATTATTGCAAGGAAGTGCCACTCAATGTCTTCACTCAAATGAATGCCAGTATACTGACATCATGAAATTGGCAGTTTAGGATTTATTGGGCTTCTTCTGGACAATGCACAGTGAGTAATTTCATACTTTGTACAGCGCTTGCGGGTGATGTAGCAGAACAACATTGATTCAGATGTGGCTATATCTACAGCATTAGACCCATGGCTTTATCATGCCCGTAGCCTTTGCTATAACTAGTACATTCAACAACTTCTTGTTATCAAGTTAAATGAACTGAATTGGCTGAAGATTTTATGTGTTGGAGGAGGTCTTGGGAAATGGCCTAAAATGATCAACCTCTTGGCACCATTGAGAACACTGAGAATGCCCCAGTCTTATCCTGTTGACTTGCAGTTCAGAATCCTTCATAAGCTGTGATCCTTCGCCCAAGTGAGATCCTTTGACTCGGAGGCTGTGATGTCCACTGCTGAAGTTTCTTCTCTACCTCCCTAGACTCCCAATAGGTTGATTACATTCTCTTCCTCCCACTTCCTGTATTATTCTTACGTTATCAGCAAGTAGTGCACAAAGGCCAGTTTTCATTGTAAGTGGGAGAGTTTCACTACTGTATAGCTGGAGATACTCAGCTGATCAGGCAGCAACTATGGAGTGTGAGTTTCAATTAATGTATTAGGTTGATGACCTTTCTCTACAAACGCTGAGTACCTCCAACCTGTTCTATCATTGATTTAGCATTTAGCATCTGCAGCTCTTTGCAACACACACAAAGTGCTGGAAGAACTCAGCAGGTCAGGCAGCGCCTGTGAAAATGAATAAACAGTCAACTTTTTGGGCTGAGACTCTGCTTCGGGACCGGAGAAGATTTACTCACCAAAAGATAATGTGGGAGCAGGAAAACTGGGCACTCCCTTTAAGCCAAAGAGCACTGGAAGATTTTGGAGAAGGAATTGGAATTTTTTTTACATGAACCGAGATACAGTGAAAAGCCTGTCTTTCATACTGAGGGCATTGAATTAGAATAAGGAGGAACAATAACAGCGCAGATTAAAGTGTAACAAGTACAGAGAAACTGCAGTGGAAATAAACAAAAAGGTGAAGGATCTTAGGTCAAGAGTCCAATTTTTCTCACTAGGGAACTATTTAATAGTCTTATATCAGAGGGGTAGTCGTAAGTGCATTGCATCTACTGGGAGAAGAGAGAATTGGCTTTATAGTACACATCTCCCACCAGCTGATCAGGCCAGCTATGGAGTTCTTTATAATCAGACAGATCCAATTGCTCTGGAACATTCACTTCAAAAAACATTTGTGTACTATCAATAGTGTACAGTTACAGATTTCAAATGCTATCCAAAGCCATCTTAGCCACAGGAACTATATCTTTTGACAGCCTGATGGTTTCTCATCATCCTTAAACACAGAGCTATAAAGGTTTTTGTTGCTGGTAACGATATCCTGAAGTGTCTGACCAGGCATTGCTCACCGACAGCCGACTGGCCTCATACTGTCATTTCTTACCCCATAATAAGCACGCACTATTTTTCATTTCCTCTGAATATCATTGGACCACCTACATTGGCTCTCATCAGCCCTCACACAGACTGGCAGGAATTATTTCACTCAACCTAGTGTTAGAAACATCACTACAATGTAACAAAGTAGGAAATAACTGCAATAAATCTATTATAACAGGAGTGGCAGGAAGTGCAGTAAGCTTTTTAGAGTTGTTTGATCTTAAATATACGTTTTTTTATTTTTAGATTACACAGGGAGTTAACTTGAAGGGATCATTTTAAAAGCTCAAAGCTTAATCATCAATAAAACTCTCAAAGTAAAATTAAAAGAACATCCCATAAGCACAGGTGAGTTTTTGGGAAAATAAGCAAATATTACTCAGTGGCTGAAAACTCCCCCCCCCCCCGCCACCCCCCCAACCCCTGCAAATTAAGAAAAATCCCTGAACTTTGTTCTGCAGGCTATCAGTTGATCAAAATATCTTACCATATTTGTCTGATCATTTATGCTTTGTAAGTAAGGATGGAGGCAGAAATCCTGTCCCTCCAAAAAATTAAAAAACTATCAAGCAGATATTGATCAAACTACCTATGCACAGTATTGGTAGATAGATGAATGCTGGCTGGGCCATGGAAATACTCAAATCTCATGGTGGTTTTCTCAAAACTGCCACAGATCCACTGTGATGGTTATGTCCTTTAGGAGAGGGCTTCCCAAGCAGGTGTCCTTGGACCCCCTTGGTTAATAATGGTAGGGAGTTCATGGCATAAAAATGGCTGGAACCCCTGCCTGAGGATGTGGCCGCTAGGACAGTGGTCACTACTGGTGACTGGACTTGGACTGTCCTAGCACAGAGTACGTTTTGTGCTTCGCTGCTTCTGAGGTTTCTTCCAAACGCTGCTCAAATGTTGGAGCATAGTTTCATCAGTTCAGAGGGGTTTCCACTTCATCGGATCTGGAGTCAGTGCTGAGAACTCCCACTGGTGGTGGGATAGAGTAGAGCTGGAACAGCTGCCACTTGACTAATCTGTGGGACCGTGGCTCCACTGTAGTCACCAGTTCCCAGGGGTCTATGAGGAGGAATTTAACGACTGACTGGGCTGGAAACGGCTATGTTGTCTCTGAATTCTGTGCAGAGGTCGACAGAGAGTTAATGCTCCAGTTTTATTCTTTTCTGTTTTAAAATGCCAATAGTGACGTTCAAAGTTTAAAGTTCAATGAAAATTTACTATCAAAGTACATATGTATCAACACACACAACTCTGAGATTCATTTTCTTGCAGGCATACTCAATAAATTCACAATAGAATAATAATCATACTAGAGTCAATGAAAGACTTCCATCAACTTGGGCATTTAACCAGGGTACAAAAGAAAACACACTGTGCAAATACAAAAAGAATGGTACAACAATAATAAATAAATAAGCAATAAATATCGAGAACCTGAGATGAAGTGAGTCCAGAGGTTGTGGGAACAGTTTAGCAGTGGGGCAGGAGAAGCTGAGTTAAGTAGTTCAAGATCCTGGTGACTGAGGGGTAGTAACTCATGAACACTATCACATTATTCTCATTTTTGCATAATTTATTATGTAATTCATGATAATTTTTATGTCTTGACACAGTACTGCTGCCTCAGAACACTAAATTTCATATCACATAAGTCAGTGACAATAAGCATAATTCCGAATTGCTATAAGCACCCCTCCAACTGCTTCCCCGGCCAACTAAGCACTGACCATGAACTGTTGGATTCTGCAAAGCCTATGTAACCATCGGCTCGCTAACGTTCAGCACACATAAATATTAGTTCTAATGTGCGTCTGTTGCCACAAGTGGAATAACAGCTGCTGAGGGAAAGTGTTCCCTTTGGCCATAAAACTGAAGTTTCCTTGAACATCTGCTAATAAGATTGTAATTGTAACTTCCGCTAGTCCAGCTGATTCACATTGGCTTCTGCTGTACTCTACCATCTCCTGAAGCTTGATCCCGACTCACCAGTGCTTCTCCAGGATCTCCTTCTGATCCCAGAATGAAACCTTGACTCCTTGGTTGAAAACAGGTCAGGCAAAATCTTCTCAATCCCAGCATTCAATGATTTAGTACCGAAAGTATTTGTTACCAAAAATGACACAGATCTTCACTGCATGTTGACGGCCTTCCAAGAGTCTCCACCACTTTTGTTTCAGGAACCTCCATGGCAGGATGGTACAATGTCACAGCAAGTGGTGTGCTGTCTTGTAGCTCTAGCTAATAAGAGAATCAGGGTGCAGTTTCTGGGCATGTGAGACAGAATATATTACATGGAAATAGGTGGGGCAAAGGGATAAGTGGGGAAAATGGAATTAATGGGAGTGTTATGAGAATCAGACTTGATCAATGGTAAATGTTATTTTTGTACTCGGTTTAGTTCGTACAAGAATCCTAGAATCATACCTAAATCATGTTAATATGCCAAGGGAATTATATTGGGTTTCCAGCTGTAGAAGTGTTTTGGACAAAATGAGTAATAATCATACACATGTGAATTATTCTGTCAAACTGAGAAAGAGAAATGACACAAACTGAATAAAAATTTGAAAATAAGAAATCCACGAGTGCTAGAAATCTGTGAACAAAAATATGCTGGAAACACCTGAGGTCAGGTGGGATCTGTGGAAAGGAAACAATTACTCTTTGTTAGAACCCTTCGTCAAAGTAACATTTTAAAGCCAATAGTTTTTCACTTTCCATTCTGATTTGAGCTTTGCTCATACTGGACCATCAAAGCAGCAAATTAAATCGATAGGCAGGTTTTAAAGTAATCAGGAAAAAGGCAGAAAGCTGGCACCAAACACAAAGGAAAAAATTAGTCACAAAGCAAGAGAAAAGGTAAAATTTAGGAAGGTTTGCCAGCTACCAGTCATGGAGAATTTATCCTGATTGTTTGAAAATAAACAAATTAATGCCTGTCATAAGTAGACTTGCAAAAAGCATTCCTAAAAATAGCACGTAAAGAGTCCTTCAGCTGCAGTGTCTTGAAAAATTATTCAGCCCCTAACCCTTTGTTTGTATAAATGAGAATTACAACCAGGGGGTTTGATGAATTTAACTGAATTTTTTTATTTGCTTCTTTATTTTCCACAGTAGAGCCCAAAAAAAAACAAGGGAAATTGTAAAGCATGAAAAACTAAAAATTCAAAACCTGATATGTCAGTTGTTCTTAAGTATTCATCCCCCTTTGCTCAGTACTTAGTAGAACCATCTCTCACGGCTATTACAGCCTGTAGTCTTTTCGGATAAGACTCTATTATCTTCGCACAATGTTCTGGAGCAAGATTTGCCCATTCCTCCTTGCAAAATTGCTCAAAACTGTGCCAGGTTAGTTGGGGAGCAGTGGTGGACAGCAATTGTGAGGTCTTGCCAGAGACATTTGATTGGGCCACTCAAAGACGTCAATTTTATTCATTTGTAGCCATGTTTGCTCGGGCAGAGTGCTTCGGGCCGTTGTCCTGCTGAAAGACTAACTTCATCCCCAGTTTAAGCTTTTTGGCAGACCCTAGCAGGTTTTATCCAGGATCCAGATTTAAATCGAAGCAAGAAGCGGAAAGGGAAGAGGTAAAAGAAGCTTGGAGAGAAGCAGTTTTTAAAAAAAAAACTGATCAGGGAAAAGAGGCTAGATTGCGCAGGTGTGCGACGTAATGCGCCAAAGGTTTATAAGAAAGACCGCCATATACAGCGGCCATCATAGTAGCGACCATCATCGGAGTGAACTGAGGCAGAGTGGGACGGCAAAAACAGGCAGAGGCGAAGTTGAACGGGGCACGACTGCGCAAGTGCGTGAAAGTCGGCCTTTGAGATCAGCGGGGGAATCTAAAAAGCGAGCAGAGGCTGAGTATGAGCTTCACTCCAGGTGAGGTAAGCTCCTTTAATTAATCTAATTTGTTTAGGAGCAGGTAATGGAGGCAGCAGTTAAGGTAATTGAGTGCTCCGTTTGCAGTATGTGGGAAGTCAGGGCAAGCACAATTGTCCATGATGACTACACCTGCAAAAGGTGCATCCAGCTGCAGCTCCTGACAAACCGTGTTAGGGAACTGGAGCTGGAGCTGGATGAACTTTGGATTATTCGGGAGGCAGAGGCAGAAATAGACAGGAGTTTCAGGGAGATAGTCAACCCTAGGAGTCAGGAGACAGGTAGCTGGGTGACTGTCAGGAGAGGGAAGGGGAATAGACAGGAAGAGCAAAGCACCCCTGTGGCCGTTCCCATGAACAATAAGTATACCGTTTTGGATACAGTTGGTGGGGATGACCTACCAGGGACAAGTTGCAGTGGTTGCGTCTCTGGCACCGAGACTGGACTCTCAGCTCAGAAGGGAAGGAGGGAAAAGAGGAGAGCGGTAGTGATAGGGGATTCCATAGTTAGGGGACAGATAGGAGGTTCTGTGGAAGTGATCGAGAATCCCGGATGGTCTGTTGCCTCCCTGGTGCCAGGGTCCGCGATATCTCAAATCGAGTTCTCAGTATTCTCAAGAGGGAGGGTGAGCAGCCAGATATCGTGGTCCATGTAGGGAGCAATGACTTGGGTAGGAAGAGTGAGGAGGTCCTGAAAGGTGAGTTTAGGGAGCTAGGTGCCAAGTTAAAGGACAGGACCTCCAGGATAGCAATCTCAGGATTGCTACCAGAGCCACGTGCAGGTGGGTTTAGAAATAGTAAGATAGTGCAGATCAACATGTGGCTGAAGACATGGTGCAGGAGGGAGGGCATCAGATTTATAGATAATTGGGCAGTTTTCCAGGGAAGGTGGGACCCCAGTGGGACGGTTTACATCTGAACTGGAGGGGGACGTATTCTTGCAGGTAGGTTTGCTAGAGAGGCTCCAGTGGATTTAAACTAGATACAAGGGGGGAGGGGAACCAGAGAATAGGAACAGATGTATGGGAGAAGGAAGAAAAAGAAGACAGTAAAGTTCTTTGTACTGTTAGAGATAAACAGAGAGGAAGAGGTGGAGAATTTCTTAAATGCATTTATTTTAATGCTAGGAGCATTGTAAGAAAGGTGGATGAGCTTAGAGCATGGATTGATACCTGGAAATATGATGTTGTAGCTATTAGTGAAATATGGTTGCAGGAGAGGTGTAATTGGCAACTAAATATTCCTGGATTTCATTGCTTCAGGTGTGATAGAATTGGAGGGACAAGAGGGGGAGGTGTTGCATTGCTTGCCAGAGAAAATACTACAGTGGTGCTCTGGCGGGATAGATTAGGGGGCTCGTCTAGGGATGCTTTTTGGGTGGAATTGAGGAACGGGAAAGGTGTAGTAACACTTATAGGGGTGTATTATAGACCACCTAATGGGGAGCGAGAATTGGAGGAGCAAATTTGCAAGGAGATAGCAGATATTTGGAGTAAGCACAGGGTTGTGATTGTGGGAGATTTTAATTTTCCATACATAGACTGGGAAGTCCATACTGTAAAAGGGATGGATGGTTTGGAGTTTGTAAAACGTGTGCAGGATAGTTTTTTGCAGCAATACATAGAGGTACCGACTAGAGAAAGGGCAGTGTTGGATCTTCTGTTAGGGAATGAGATAGGTCAAGTGACAGAGGTATGTGTTGGGGAGCACTTCGGGTCCAGTGATCACAATGCCATTAGTTTCAATATAATTATGGAGAAAGATAGGACTGGACCCAGGGTTGAGATTTTTGATTGGAGAAAGGCTAACTTTGAGGAGATGCAAAAGGATTTAGAAGGAGTGGATTGGGACAATTTGTTTTATGGGAAGGATGTAATAGAGAAATGGAGGTCATTTAAAGGTGAAATTTTGAGGGTAGAGAATCTTTATGTTCCTGTTAGGTTGAAAGGAAAGGTTAAAAGTTTGAGACAGCCATGGTTTTCAAGGGATATTGGAAGCTTGGTTAGGAACAAGAGAGATATCTACAATAAATATGGGCAGCATGGAGTAAATGAGGTGCTTGAGGAATATAAAGAATGTAAGAAGAATCTTAAGAAAGAAATTAGAGAAGCTAAAAGAAGATACGAGGTTGCTTTGGCAAGTAAGGTGAAAATAAATCCGAAGGGTTTCTACAGTTATATTAATAGCAAAAGGATAGTGAGGGATAAAATAGGTCCCTTAGAGAATCAGAGTGGACAGCTATGTGTGGAGCTGAAAGAGATGGGGGAGATTTTGAACAATTTCTTTTCTTCGGTATTCACTAAGGAGAAGGATATTGAATTGTAAGGGAAACAAGTAGGGAAGTTATAGAAACTATGATGATTAAAGAGGAGGAAGTACTGTTGCTTTTAAGGAATATTAAAGTGGATAAATCTCCAGGTCCTGACAGGATATTCCCTGGGACCTTGAGGGAAGTTAGTGTAGAAATAGCAGGGGCTCTGACAGAAATATTTCAAATGTCATTAGAAACGGGGATGGTGCCAGAGGATTGGCGGATTGTTCATGTGGTTCCATTGTTTAAAACGGGTTCTAAGAGTAAACCTAGCACTTATAGGCCTGTCAGTTTGACGTCAGTGGTGGGTAAATTGATGGAAAGTATTCTTAGAAATGGTATATATAATTATCTGGATAGACAGGGTCTGATTAGGAATAGTCAGCATTTTGGTAGGAATAATCCAAATAGGACATACATGGTAAATGGTAGGGCATTGAAGAATGCAGTAGAACAGAGTGATCTAGGAATAATGGTGCATAGTTCCCTGAAGGTGGAATCTCATGTGGATAGGGTGGTGAAGAAAGCTTTTGGTATGTTGGCCTTTATAAATCAGAACATTGAGTATAGGAGTTGGGATGTAATGTTAAAATTGTACAAGGCATTGGTAAGGCCGAATTTGGAGTATTGTGTACAGTTCTGGTCACCGAATTATAGGAAAGATGTCAACAAAATAGAGAGAGTACAGAGAAGATTTACTAGAATGTTACCTGGGTTTCAGCACCTAAGTTACAGGGAAAGGTTGAACAAGTTAGGTCTTTATTCTGTGGAACATAGAAGGTTGAGGGGGGACTTGATAGAGGTATTTAAAATTATGAGGGGGATAGATAGAGTTGACGTGGATAGATTTTTTCCATTGAGAGTAGGGGAGATTCACACAAGAGGACATGAGTTGAGAGTTAGGGGGCAAAAGTTTAAGGGTAATATGAGGGGGAATTTCTTTACTCAGAGAGTGGTAGCTGTGTGGAACAAGCTTCCAGTAGAAGTGGTAGAGGCAGGTTCGGTATTGTCATTCAAAGTAAAATTGGATAGGTAAATGGACAGCGGGTGAAATAAGAATGGAGGGTTATGGGCTGAGTGTGGACCAGTGGGACTAGGTGAGAGTAAGCGTTTGGCACGGACTAGAAGGGCCGAGATGGCCTGTTTCCGTGCTGTAATTGTTATATGGTTATTTCTCCGTATATAGCAACATTCATCTTTCCATCAATTCTGACCAGATTTCCAGTCCCTGCTGCTGACAAGCATCCCCATAGCATTTCACAAGGCACAGTGAGTGAAAGCTCTATGAATGTAAAGGCTGTAATTGTTATTGTCAAATGAAATATGACCCAAGTAATGGAAAAGATATAGTGAACATTGATCATTTCACGTTGGAGAGTGAAATGGTGACGATTGATAATATTGATAGTGGATTAACACTGTGGCATGGTTTGTAGAGCTGCTGCCTCTCAGCTGCAATGATCCAGATACAATCCTGACCCCAGTATAGCTTGGGTGGAATTTGTATATTACCCCTGTGACCACCTAGGTTTCTTTCAGTTTCCTATCTCGTCTAAAAGATGCATGGATTGAGAGACTAATTGGTCGCTGTAAATTGGAGAGTGGTAGAATCGATGGGACACTGATGAGAACACAGAAAGAATAAGGATAGTTTATGGGTGTTGACTTGAGGTGACCAAGGACCTGTTTCTGTATTCAATGTACCCCTTTTATTAGAAAGGGGTATTGTACTTAATGATACAATAATATTAAATGGTGGCATATTGAATGATAATTGCTATATTCACCCAGGACATGCCCTGTTCTCATTGCTACCATCAGGGTGGAGGTATGGGAGCCTGAAGGCCCACACTCAACGATTCAGCAACAGCTTCTTTCCCACTGACATCTGATTTCTGAATGGACATTGAACCCTTGAACATTACCTCACCACATTTTTAAAAATTTTTGCACTACTTATTTAACTATTTAATATACGTGCATTGCTTACATGTTGGCGCATGGCCAAGTTGTTAAGGCGTTGGTCTAGTGATCTGAAGGTTGTAGTTGGAGCCTTGGCTGAGTGTGTGTGTGTGTGTGTGTGTGTGTGTGTGTGTGTGTGTGTGTGTGTGTGTGTGTGTGTGTGTGTGTGTGTGTGTGTGTGTGTGTGTGTGTGTGTGTGTGTGTGTGTGTGTGTGTGTGTGTGTGCGTGCGTGCGTGTGCGTGTGCGTGCGCGTGTGTGTGCGTGTGCGCGCGCGTGTGTGTGTGTGCGTGTGTGTGTGTGTATCCTTGAGCAAGGCACTTAACCACACATTGCTCTGCGATGACACCGGTGCCAAGCTGTATGAGTCCTAATGCCCTTCCCTTGGACAACATCGGTGGCGTGGAGAGGGGAGACTTGCAGCTTGGGCAACTACCAGTCTTCCATTAAAAAAAAACCTTGCCCAGGCTTGTGCCCTGGAAACTTTCCAAGGCGCAAATCCATGGTCTATCGGAGGCCTACACAGTTTTTTATATGTAATACTCTATTACGTATTGCATTGTACTGCTGCCACAAAGACACCAAATTTCATGACATATGCCACTGATATTAAACCTGATTCCGATTAATAGCTTTGGAAATTGTGATGTAAAATAACAAATGATAATCTGTGTATGATGGTAGTTAATACTAGAGTGAGGAACTGAGTAATGACCTCATCACACAAGATGATGATAAATTGAACAATTACACTTGGAAGTGATCAATACATTGATTTTAAAGTCAGAGTGAAACACTCGAGACTTCTGTTGTATTACACGATTTATAACCCAATGATATCACCAGTTTGTCAAGTCCTTTTCCTAGGTGTTCATGAACAGCTGTGTTTATTGAACCCTCACCTTTAATGGATATCCATCTCACCAACCTACTTCTCAAGGTTACTTTGTTCACTGTTTCTCAGAAGGATTGTTGACTTCTCAGGTGGGCTTAAACTTTGTCGCTGGCAACTGATCTACTGGTTTTATCTTTTTATATATAGGTTTTACCTATAATCCAACCAGCAGTTTAGAAAAGACAACTGGAGATAACTCCAAATAAAGAACAAAATAAATCTTTTGTATGTTATGTTAAGAAGATTACCATATTGATAATAAAATAAAGTTATTAATAACCAACACAAAGTGTATTAATAAACCATAGCTACAAATTGAAAATATATGCTCATTTGGAATAAATACATTGATATTCATTCCTACAGTTATCTTGCATAAAGCCCACCCAAAGTCACCATTCGCTTTCCATACCTCAGTGTCTTCTTCATTGTGCAGTGGCTGAATATACGAGTCAGGTTTACGTATTAGTGGATCCACTATCATCAGGAATGCCATGTACACAAGGAGAGCTCCAACAACAGTCAGGTAAATGATGATTGTCACCTGTCAAATGAAATTCAGAGAGTAAGCTCCACAGTCACTTGCAACTCTCTGTTCAGCGCGTGCTGAACTCTGTTCTCTTGACTGGTGCTCTCTACTTTACAAAAATAAACTTCTTTATATCAGAGTTTTTCAGTTTATCTGTAGACAATAGACAATAGGTGCAGAAGTAGACCATTCGGCCCTTTGAGCCTGTACCGCCATTCTGAGATCATGGCTGATCATCTACTATCAATACCCGGTTCCTGCCTTGTCCCCATATCCCTTGATTTCCCTATCCATAAGATACCTATTTAGCTCCTTCTTGAAAGCATCCAGAGAATTGGCCTCCACTGCCTTCCGAGGCAGTGCATTCCACACCCCCACAACTCTCTGGGAGAAGAAGTTTTTCCTTAACTCTGTCCTAAATGACCTACCCCTTATTCTCAAACTATGCCCTCTGGTACTGGACTCTCCCAGCATCTGGAACATATTTCCTGCCTCTATCTTGTCCAATCCCTTAATAATCTTATATGTTGCAATCAGATCCCCTCTCAATCTCCTTAATTCCAGCGTGTACAAGCCCAGTCTCTCTAACCTCTCTGCGTAAGACAGTCCGGACATCCCAGGAATTAACCTTGTGAATCTAATCTAATCTAATTTGTAGAATTAACTCCAAAAGCAGGGAAAATACACAAGTGTCAAGAATGAGCAAGAATAGGTTATTTAACTGCAGAAGTCTTCCAGATCATTCCACTTCTCAGTTGATGTCCACATCAGCTTAGCCACTTAAAGGAAATGGAGCAGAAACTCCTGGGTCTATCGATTCTCCCCAACAGGGTGAACTGTAAAATTACACCCAATGCTTTATTTGTAATCAGCAAAACTCTAGTTGAAAAATAACCTTCCTGCCATCACTGAACGTGAGAACTCTCATAAAAGGATAGAAACAGACAATATCTGCCACGATGGCATCAGTTATGTGGTGAAACCAAACACACCTTGGATTGTTCTCGGTGCAGGCACAATATGAAGAAACACACCAAATACTGGAGGAGCTCAGCAGGTCGGCAGCATCCATGGAAATAAACAAACATTTACCTTTTCCACTCTCGCCTTCCCAGCTTCTTATTTCACCCCCATCCTCTACTCACCTATTTTCTTCTTCACTTGGCTTCACCTACCACCTGCCCCCTTATAACTCCTCTCCACTCCCCACCCATCATCTTATTCTGGCTTCTGCTACCTTCCTCTCTGGTCCTAACGAAGGATCTCAGCCTGAAATGCTGTCTGTTTATTCACATCCATTGATGCTGCCTGACCTGCTGAGTTCCTCCAGCACTCTGTATGTGCTTCTCAAGATTTTCAGCATTCTCTTAACCTCTTGTGTAAATACACCATATCTACAGGGTATCTACTCTGCTATCTCTCTATGTTACAGCTTCAAAGAGTTTGAGGAGGAGCAATTTCCATGATGATAGATCAGCTGATGTGCCCAGAATTTCTGGCGGTGTCTCTGTTATATTTCAGAATTCTATATATAGAAGTACCTTGCTGTTGTTTTATCTTCTGCGATTTTATGAATCTTGATTTTGAGAGACAGTAAGTGTACATGTGTAAAAGCAAACAAGCAGAAAGGTTTAAGACAGCCAGCCAAAGAAACAGATGATGGAGATCTTTATGCATTGAATTTTTGTGGAAAAAATGGTGCAAACAAATTGAAAGGTTCCACTTTAGAGCAGGGGCTCCCAATGTTTTTATGTCATGGATCCCTAGCATTAAGTGAGGGGTCCGTGGACCTCAGATTGAGAACCCCTGCTTTAGAAGGAACTGGCCAAGTACATAAAACTGGAGCAAGATTCATCCTTGTGTGGATAAAGGCAAGCTTCACCCAGTCAGCAAAGGTTTGGATGGGCTGAATAGACCCACCTATTGCGAATGACTGAAAGCGCAAAATATACTTTCTCATAACTAGCCACCAACCACCCAGAATACTACAGATGCTCTGACATTGCTGGAGAGGAAACAGAGGATCAGCAGTACCTTGATCGTGGTCGTACTTCTTTCTTCGTATTTACACTCACACAGCAAACAGTAAGCCTCCACATCTCGGCCTGGTACTGGCATAGGCTCCACCACATGCAGACAGTTACTGAAAAGAAACAACGTTCTACATGAGTGAGTGAGCATGGCTCGCAATATAACATACACCTCTTTTAATGTAGTCAGTGACTGAAGGGGAACCCCTAAATGGTAATATTCCTTTAAACAGGGGTAGCGTTAACTGCAAACACTCTATTGACTGCAGCAGCAGATTCCATACTTTGTTGTGATAAGTGGAGGAGGATGTGTATTGCGGGGGGGGGGGGGAGGATAGGTATGGGGGAATCAGTATGTGGAAGGGTAGATATGGGGGTCAGTAGAGGGAAGGGTAGATATGGGGGTCAGTAGAGGGAAGGGTAGATATGGGGGCCAGTAGAGGAAAGGGTAGATATTGGGAAAACAGAAGAAACATTTTGCACCAACACACATTTTACTCACCTGCACACATATCTAGGTGCAAGTGTTTTGGACAAGGTGATAACGTTAGTTTGATGGATCTCATTCTCACTCACTGCGGTTGGGAGTGAAAATGAAGCTTCATGAGAAAGCTAGATTCTAGTTCTGGACCTGACCCTTGAGGATACCAACTGAGGTTAAAAAGTCAAGGTCCGTGTTGAGTTTATTATCATCTGCACAAGTCCATGTATGCACAGATACAATGAAGTTTACTTGTAGCTACATCACAATCACACACTCTATAAGCAGCATTCACGACAGCATACATTAAACAGACATTACACCTAATTTTTACAAGACAGAACACAATTAGAACAGTTCTTTAGCATCAAAGATGACTTGTTTCCATGGCTGATGTGGGACCTGCAATTGCCTCTGTCATGTTTGAAGGGTGGGTAATTTGGGGGCTGTGTGCTCTTTTCATTATTTACTCTGGCCTGGCCTTTACTGTGCTGTCACTGGATGGACCCAAGATTCCCGATGCCAACCTGATTGCTTCTCATTCACCTTGGACCATCACTGGCCAGCAGAGGCATTATTTGAAGAAGATTTTGAGATTATTTCCTCCTAGAATTTCTTGTTGTAACAGAGCTGGGATATTGCCTGCTTCAGGAACCTGGTATCAGGTGTGTGAACAATATGGCCCATCCAATGGAACCAAGGGGAGCAACTGGGCTGAAAATGCTGGGATATTGGCCTGGGAAAGAAAGCTGACATGGTTCTGCAAAGGTAGCAGAGGTAACTTGCCAGCAGTTCATATCTCAGAGGGCAGTGAGCACTGCTGTCCAGTAGATCCTGCATTTTGTAGCAGGTTTGAGACCTTGACTTTCAAACACCCTCATTGTCAGAAGGCTGAGTGCTGTGCTAGTGCACTGCTAAGTATGGTGAACATCCCCATGGATCACTGCCTTGCTGAGACCTGGTCCATACTTTTCCACGTCCCATGGAATATCTTTATTTAGAGCCAACAATATTATATAGAGGGAGCAGGCCTACGCCTTGTGCACATTGACTGTTGGACCCATCCAATCGTCTGTTTTAGTGATTTGTGATGACTTGGAGCTTACGTAGATTCCATGACCTCCACGCATACACGCTGCCTGCAAACAGGAATTCAGCTGAAGCTGGGATGGTCTTGGTTCTGGAGTGAAATGTAGGTTAAACAATTTTCCATCAGTCTGTAGATTAGCTTCACATGTGTGGAAACTTGTGGGAGGTTCGATGCTGCAGTGCATGGAGAAAGATTGAAATAAGTGTCAAGAGCTTTACTGTCCCAAGATTGGATCTGTTATGGACTCATTGATCAGGACTACAACTGACTTGCTATCGTGAAGCAAACAAGATGGAAACCAATTTCTGCAGGCAGCCAGTTTTGAGGTGAGCTCCCCATGGCAAGTCAATTTGTACAGGTTCAGTAAGCAGCATTGTTTTAAGGAACCTATTGATACCCCAAAATGGATGAACCTTGGATGGCAGACTCCAGTTGCGAGTGCAGTTCCCCTTTAAGAAATCAGAAGCAGGGACACCGCGCCGGTCTACAGGCACCATTGAAGTTCAAAGTTCAAAGTGCATTTATTATCGAAGTATATATACTACATACAACTTTCAGATTCATCTTCTCGTAGGCAGCCACAGAACAAAGAAACACAGTAGAACCCATTAAAAAAGCCCCTCATAACAAACACACAATGTGTGAAAAGAAGAACGAATGGTGCTATGGTAAAAAAGTAAACAAATAACACATAGAATATTGTCAGAGTCTCTGAAAGTGAGTCCAGAGCCATGGAGCTAGTTCAGCGGTGAAGCCGGTCCAGAAGCCCGATGGTGACAGGGCAACAACTGTTCCAGAACCCAGTTGTGTGGGACCCAAAGCTCCTGTATCCCCCTCCCAATGACAGCAATGAGAAGAGAGGTAGACCAGTCGAACGCAGGCAGGTGACACTGAACCCCTGATCATTTTCCGCTCTTGTCCTTGACAATTCTAATCGTGCTTGACACCTTTCGGCATGGAGTAATAGAGCTAATCATGGGTTTGTGTTTCGTCATCAGGAATTGGGACAGTCATTGCTGTGGATGGCTGCACCTACATTCTCTGCTCTCATCTGCAAAAGCATCACGGGATTGCAAAAGCACCAGATCATGTAGTCAGCTCAAGAGTGCATTCTTAAAAGGGAAATTACAGGCTTCAAGCAATTGCAGTTCAGAAGTATATCTCGAAGAAGAAGAGTATCTAATTGTTTTGTGAACTGTCTGTAACATGTCGCCATTGGTTGCTGGTACCATCTTGCCTTATGAGACACAGAGGCCTTTAATCCCAACTATCCTGGTGGTGAACGTAGTCTCTGAAGACCTCAGGGCAAGACAGCTGTACCAGAGGGATATCAGAGACTGGAGTGTACTTTGTTTCATGGAAACCTGGCTATTCTCCTGCCATTTTGGACAGCGCTGCAGCCCAATGGCTTCACTATTCTCCACAAAGACAGGATAACTCAGACTTTTAAAGGCAGAGGAGGTGGAGTAAGCTTTATGATTAACTCTTTTCTTTTTCAATCTTTTTATTAGTATTAAAAATATTATGAACAAAATACAGTTAATATATTAATAAAGGGATTACAAACATACAAATTCCCATTACACATGAAGGAATACATAAGCAATGAATACAGTATAAATAAGTTTTCCCAAAACATAAACCATATAGTATATATATGAACAAGGTAAATCTAGATATTTCATAATATATAATATATAAAAAAAGAAAAAGAAAAAAAATATGCAAAATTACTAACCTACTAATCTAATATCTAAGGAAAAAAAGAAAACAAAAAAAAGAGAAAAAACTAAAGAAAAAGAGGGAAAAAAAGGGCTGTTTATAGTATCTCACAAGAATACATAAACATCAATGTCGTCAACTCCGATCCTCTCAACATACATACAATTAAAGCTGAAAAAACCAATAAGCTTGGCACAGGGCCATATTACATCATATGAAAATATTGAATAAATGGTCTCCATATCTTTTCAAATTTAATAGAAGTATCAAATACAGCACTTCTAATTTTTTCTAAATTTAGACATATCATAGTTTGAGAAAGCCAATGAAATACCGTGGGAGGATTAATTTCCTTCCAATTCAACAAAATAGATCTTCTAGCCATCAAAGTGAGAAAAGCAATCATTCGACAGGCGGAAGGAGATAAATGGAGTGAGTCCATCATCGGTAAACCAAAAATTGCGGTAATAGGATGGGGTTGTAAATTGATGTTCAGTACCGCAGAGATAATATTAAAAATATCTTTCCAATATTTTTTCAAAAGCGGACATGACCAAAACATATGAGTTAAAGACGCGATTTCTAATTGACATCTGTCACAAATAGGGTTTATATAAGAATAAAAATGAGCTAATTTATCCTTGGACATACAACCTTAAATTGTATTAATGAATGTTTGGCACATATAGATGATGTATTAACTAATTGAAGAATTTTATCCCAATTCTCAATAGGAATAATAAGATTGAGCTCTCTTTCCCAATCATTTTTGGTCTTATCAAAGGGCACTGAACGTATCTTCATAATTATATTATAAAGTTTTGATATAAGCTCTTTTTGAAAAGGGTTTAATTCAAACAAACTCTCCAAAATATCTGAAGACACAAAATTTGGAAACGTAGGAAGTACCGTACTTAAAAAATGCCTAACCTGTAAGTATCTAAGCTTTATGATTAACTCATTGTGGTGCACAAACATGGCAGTAATGTCTTCGTCCTGCTCACCAACCTGGAACATCTAGTGATCAAATGTTGTCCATGTTATCCACCAAGGGAGTTTTCCGCCATCATCCTGGTAGTGGTGTGCATTTCCCCTCAGACTAACATCAGGCTGGCACTAGAGGAGCTGAGCAACGTAATCACCAGGCACAAAACTGCACACCCTGATGCCTTCTGTATCATTGTGTGAGATGTCAACCAGGCCAGCTTGAATAAATCTTGGAACAACTACCACCCGTGGAACTAGAGGAGCCAACATACTTGACCATTGTTACACCACCATCAAGAATGCTTACCATGCCATCCTATGCCCACACTTTGGAAAGTCCGATCACTTGGCTGTACTTGCACAATTGAAGTTGGAGATAGAATCAGATGCACATCGGCTCTGGCAGGGTTTGCAGGGCTATTACTTCCTACATCATGAATGGTTGTGATGTTTCACTGTCAGATGAGCTCAATGTCTTTTATACACACTTTGAAAGGGAGAATAAAACGACACCTGTGCATCATCTGCAGCAACTGGTGTCCCTGTGATCTCTGTCTCGCAGGCCAACGTCAGAACATCTTTCAGGACGGTTAACCCTTGCAAGGTGTCAGGCCCTGATGGTGTACCAGCTAGAGCTCTGAAAACCCTATGCCAACCAACTGGCTGGAGTGTTCAAAGACATCTTCAGTCTTTCACTGCTAAAGCTGGATGTTCCCACCTACTTCAACGGGGTGACAATCTTACCAGTGTCCAAGAAGAGCAGCGTGAGCTGCCTCAATAACTATCACCCAGCGGCATTCATTTCTACTGTGATGAAGTGCTTTGAGAGGTCAGTCATGGCTAGAATCAACTCCTGCCTAAGGATCTGGACCCTCTGCAACTTGCCTATTGCCACCTGTCTGCAGTCTACGGTGGATGTAATCTCACTGCCTCTCCTCTCAGCCTTGGAACACCTGGACAATAGTAATACCTACGTCAGGTTGCCCTTTATTGACTACGGCTCAGTGTTCAACACCATCATATCCTCAGTTTTAATCAACAGGCACCAAAACCTTCCCTCTGTAACTGGATCCTTGACTTCCTCACCAGGAGACCATAGTCTGTGTGTATTGGAAACAACATCTCCTCCTTGCTGATGATCAACACTGGCACACCACAAGGACGTGTGCTTCGCCCACTGCTCTACTCTCTCTACACCCATGATTGTATGGTTAGGCACAGATGAAACAGCATCTATAAATTTGCCGATGACACAACTATTGTTAGCAGAATTCCAAATGGTGACCAGGAGGTGTGCAAGAGTGAGATCTGCTGGTTGAGTGGTGTCACAGCAACAATCTTGCTCTCACTGTCAGTAAGACCAAGGAATTGATTGTGGACTTCAGGAAGGGGAAGTCGAGGGAACATACACCAGTTCTTATCGAGCGATCAGCAGTGGAAAGGGTGAGTAGTTTCAAGTTCCTGGGTGCCAACACCTCTGAGGTGTTTCTGGCCCAATATATTCATGCAAAACAAAGAAGACACACCAGTAGCTATATTTCATAAGGAGTTTGATGAGTCACCAAAGACAGTCGCAAATTTCTACAGGTGTACTGTGGAGAGCATTCTAACTGGCTGCATCACCTTATATGGTGTGGAAAGGCCGCTGCACAGGATCAGAAAAGGCTACACAGAGCTGTAAGCTCAGCCAGCTCCATCATGGGAACTAGCCTCCTCAGCATTTAGGAAACCTTCAAAAGGTGATGCCTTAAAAAGGTAGCATTCATCATGAAAGACCCCCATTACCCAGGACATGCCCTCTTCTCATTGCGATCATCAAGGTGGTGGTCCAGGAGCCTAAAGACACACACTCAACATTTCAGGAACAGCTTCTTCCCCTCTGCCATCAATGGACAATGAACCCATGAACACTACCTCAGTATTTTCCAGCAAACATGAGGAAATCTGCAGATGCTGGAAATTCAAGCAACACACACAAAATGCTGGTGGAACACAACAGGCCAGGCAACATCTATAGGGAGAAGCACTGTTGATGTTTCGGGTTTCAACTGTACTTCTTCCTATAGATGCTGCCTGGCCTGCTGCGTTCCACCAGCATTTTGTGTGTGTTGCTCAGTAGTTTCCCTCCTTTTTTTGCACTGCTCTTCTAATTTAGTTCTTTTTATACATACTTCTTATTGTAATTTATAGTTTTTGTAACTATGCATTGCAATATACTGCTGCCACAAAGGAACAAATTTCATGACATACACCAATGATATTAAACCTGATTCTGATCCTGCAGAAATGACTGAACTAATTTGTATATTTTAGCATAGATACGGACTCGATGGTTAGCAATGGACAAGGTTATAGGGCCCATTTTTGTGCTTTGTAAGCTATGACTCTAACTAGCATTGTTTAAACTCGGTCACTAAAATGTGGCATAGTTGAAAGATTGAGTCCCACTGTCTGCTCCTGATTGTATCAATGCTGTGGGGAAAGGTCTATAAAGAATTCACAGATTGTTCTTCTGCACCACCTACTGTTTGGTGAGAGAATAACATATGCACTCTTCTGGAGAAGTCATCCCTGATTTAAAAAAATAATGTATGTAATAAACTTCTCACAGGACTATAGCTGAGATTTCAGCCACCTAGTGATGTCTAACCAAGAGCTGGGGCTGAAAGCATCAGAGATGAAAGCTTGAGAAGCATTTATTCATGAAAACAAACATTTGGTCTTTGAATGGAAAATCCTACAAAAGCTAGTGGATTCAGCCCAGTACATCACGGATAAAACCCTCCCAACCATTCAGCACTTCTAAATGAAACGCTATTGTAGAAAAGCAGCATCCATCATCAGAGATCCTCACCACCCAGGCCACGCTCTTTTCTCGCTGCTGCCATCAGGTCGAAGGTACAAGAGCCTCAGGACTCACACCACCAGGTTTAAGAACAATTACCACCCCTCAACTATAAGGCTCCTAAACAAAAGGGGACAACCGCACTCACATGTCGATCCACTGTGATGTTCCCTGAACAAATGATCTCACTTTAAGACTCTTTATCTTGTAATCTCATGTTCTCATTACTTATTGCTATTTATTTATATTCGCATTTGCACAGTTTGTTGTCTTCTGCACTCTGGTTGATCTTTCACTGATCCTGTTATAGTTACTGTTCTACAGATTTGCTGAGTATGCCCACAGAAAAATGAAATCAGGGTTGTATGTGGTGACATGTATGTACACTGCTAACCACATCTGTTTTGAACTTTAATTTTATTCCAACTTGCATTTTTGACACATGTGCACGGGATGTGGCTTTTGTACCGGGGGACAGAGGTTGCAATATGGATGGTCTTCTGGGAGCACATCGCTACCATTCACCCCCTCACACCCCACCCCAGCACTACGATTGCTGACTGTTAATGTAGCAATAATGACTCAGAGGTAATAATCAGCTGCCTTTAGGAAGTTCAGAATAAATTCAGCTTACTGTCTACTTCCTCCTTAACAACATGCAAAACTTAAATATAGCTGGCAATAATGTACTTCTCTGAAATTCACTAATGGTTCTTGCAAGCAGTCAACTTTGCAAGAGCCCCATCTATCGACCCACTGTTACCTCTGAAGAGCTTAAGTGCTCATGGCTTGAGTTCAGTCCAACAAGTAGGCATTATTTTCAAACTTCACCTGATGTAAGTGCACTCACATTCCAACAAGAAGTATGGAATGGCAGTCAGCATCTTACTTGGCTAGCTGAGGGATGCTGAGCTAAAGTGTGGTGCTCATCGGCTGAGATCAGTTGACTGCCAAAGAAAGCTGATGTGAACAACTGGACATCGGAGAGCTTCATTGTAACTTCTCAACCAAATGGTACTTCCATGAGCAGATAATAATTGGGCCCTACTGAGGAACATTGGCAGCTTGCTAACAGTCCCATGTTAAGGTACAGAGAACCAAAGAGGCGTGTGATTGGATAAGAGGATTTTGATGAAGTGAAACAACTGTTGGTAATTTCGCTTCTTATGTTAATGTTTTCTCTTTCAGTTACTTATTCTTTTTGTATTGCTGGCTTGTATCATGCACATGGAACAGCACAGGAAAAGGCCCTTTGGCCCATCATGTCTGTGCTATGATGCCAATCCTATCTGCTCCCATCTGCCTGCCCATGGTTTGTACCCCCGATTTCCTGCCTGTCCATCTGTCTGTGAATTCTGCCTAAACGTTCTACCATCTCTCCCGGCAGTGCAATCCCTAAGCCTACCACTCTCTGTGTAAAAGCCTGCCTCTCTAATCTCCTTTAAATTTTCCCTCTCTCATCTTAAGCCCGGGTCCACTAGCATTTGGAACTTCCACGCTGAGAAAAAGACACCAGCCCTCCGTTCTGTCTGTCGCTCTTCTGTGCTTCTATCAGGTTGCTCCTTGGCCTCCAATGCTCCAGAGAAAACTACGTTTGTTCAACGTCTTGTTACACTCTCATCCGGACAACATCCTGGTGAGCCTCTTCTGCACCCTCTCCAAGTCTCCACATCCTTCCTGTCGAGAGGCAAGCAGAACTGCACACAATAGTTTAAATGTGACCTACTGCAACATGACTTTCCAGCTTTCATACTCCATGCCAGAGCAGCAAGAGCAAGCATGCCATATGCATTCTTTACCACCTGTTCTACTTGTGTGTCCACTTATAGGAACCTATGCATTTGTACCCTACGATCACTCTGTACGTTAATGCTCCCAAGGGACTTGCATTCACGGTACAGTTTCCTCTAGCATCTGACCACCAAAATGCATCACTTCACCCTTGTACCATGAGGCATATGTTTAAATGCATGTTTGCTGGCCCCATTTGCTCTCTCCTTCTCCATTTGAGACACCACAAAGTCACCTTTATATGGATGCGTTGCAGCTAGGGAAGATCTGGTTCCCATCTGAAACCCCCAGGTGCTCACTCTACTTTAGCCAAGGTTGTTACCGTGATCAGAGGTGGGTCTCTGGCTGATTCTCACTTCTTCCCAGTCTGAGGACACAAGGCCCACTCCCACAGTCCCACTTCTCGACTGTCAGCTTGAAAATGATGGTTAACCTGGTATAGTACGATGGCAGAAAGATCACAGCTCTGCTATTACATGGTCATGTTGTCATGATGAAGAGGTTGCATGAGGAGGCTTGAGAAGAGGCTTAAGCGGAGTGTAGTTTATAGATAACTGAGTAAGAAATGCACAATTAGTTTCTGTACCAGTTGCATCAGCTCACTAGAGCTTTTACACAAGGGTCTTAGGGAGTGCTGAAGAACAGAAGAACTTCAGGGTACAACTCCAGCAATCCCTAAAGATGACAATACATGTCGATAAGGTGGTGAAATAGGCCTAGAATATATAACCCTATCGCATACGAGTCTCTTCAGCTCATGATTTTGCGCTGACTTGTTAACCTACTCTAAGATCAAGCTACCCCATCCCTCCATTTCTATATCATCCATGTGCCATGTAAGAGATCCTTAAATGTCCCTAATGTATCTGCCTCTATCATCATCCCTGACACAGTGTTCTATGTACCCATCGCTCCCTGTGTAAAAAAATTGCCTCTGACCTCCCCCATATCTTCCTGCAATCACATTAAAATGATGCTCCCTCATATCAGCCATTTCCACCATGGAAAAAAAGTCTCTGACAGTACTTGACAGTACTTGATCTGTGCTTCTTATCAACTTGTTCAAAGGTTCAAAGGTTCATTTGTTATCAAAGTACATAACTCTGAGATTTGTCCTCTCCAGGTAGCCAGGAAACAAAGAAAACCATGGAGGCTGTTCATATCGACCCCTCCCACCCGTGCAAAACAAATTGTGTAAATGGCAAAACGACCATCAAGCCCCCACACAAAAAATTGTGCAAACGGCGACAAGAACATCAAACCCCCCCACCCCATGCAGAAAAACAAATCCAGCAAATGGCAAAATCATAAAACCCCAAAACCTGAACCCTCACCCCCAAAACAAATCTAACAAATCACACCAAACGGCAACAAGAAAGAACAGGCAAAATCACAGAACATAAAAAACAAAACTGAAAGAGCCCATTTTGAACAACTTTTTCAAGTCATCCTTCCTCACACAGCTCTTTGCTAAAAAGAGAACAGACCTAGCTTGCCCAACCTATTCACATACAACATGCTCTCTAGTCCAGACAGCTTCTTGGTAAATCTCTTCTTCAGCCTCTCTAAAGCTTCCACACACAAAGACTTACACAATATAAGAGCAGGAGGTTATAATACAGATTTAGAAAGCATTGGTGAGGAGTTAAGATGGTCCCTGATTGGCAACGGCACTCAAAACTGTTTTTTTTTACGCCAGATGAGTTCCTGCCCCTGAAGCTCACCGGCCAACATTCCCCAGGCACGGCCTGCCGATGGTGCCTCTGGAGTGCGGTCCTGTGTGGCCCAATGACAACCAATTCCAGGCTGGTGTTGCCGACTGAGGTGTCACAGGAGAAGGAATAACAGGATTTTGCTGCATTAGATGTGCAGATGGAGGTGTCTTTACTTGAGCGTTCGTGCTCGCTCTCTCTCTCACGATGGTGCGGTGAGTTGCTGTTGATTCTCATGTCAGAGAATCTCGGAATAACAAAAGCAACTCAGCAGACTGTAACACTGTAACAACAACTATTTGTTGGTCTCCCCTCTCACTGTGGAATGGGTGACACCGTGTGAGTGACAGAGTGAGAGAGGGGGTGGGGGGAGAGAGGGGGGAGAGAGAGAGGGGGGAGAGAGGGAGGGGGAGAGAGGGAGGGGGAGAGAGGGGGAGGGGAGAGAGGGGGAGGGGGTAGGGGAGGGGGGAGAGAGGGGGAGAGAGGGGGAGGGGGAGGGAGGGGAGGGGGAGAGGGGGGAGAGGGGGAGAGGGAGAGCACATGCCTGTGGCATGTCAAATTGGTAGGTAAACAATGGTTTCTGTTGGACTGCAGATCATGGTCACACTTTGGGGGCTTTGCTATTGTTTGGTGAGTGATGGGTGCTGACATTTCTTTGGTGGGAGAGAGGGAGGTCGATGCATTGCTGCTTTGCTGCTGCTTGTGTAGGGGAAGGGGCTTTGGGGTTCTAATGTTTTTCTGCTATTCATTCTTTTGGGGTTTTTCTGTTTTTGTGTATATCTGCAAAAACTAGGTTCTTCAGGTTGTACACTGATAATGAACCATTTGATCTGTGCACACTATAGAAAGGGCAGGAATTCTCTGGACAGGCTGCAAGAGAGACTCACTAGGACAGAGTGTTTCAGTTATGAGAAAAGGCTGGTTTGTTTTCCTTTGAGTGGTGGAGGTTGAGAGAGGAACGTCATTGAGAAATATGAGAGGCACTGATAAGGTAGATAGCAGGAAACCTTTCCACCCTATAACAGAGTTAACAGAAACTAGCAGGCAAAGACTTAGGGGAGGACTAAGTGCTCTTAAGGGTTTTATTTTCTCACCCAGAGAGTGACTGGAATATGGAATGCACAGCTTGTGAGGGAGCTCATCTCATTTAAATATCTAGTCAAGCATTTAAATATCCAAGGTATAGAATGTTACAGATTAAGTACTGATAAAAGGATTATTGTAGGGAGGTAACTGATGGTCAGTAAAGACATGGTGGACTGAAGGGACTACTTCTTCTTGTATGACTATGACCCTCAATGATTCTACTCCACTGGAGAATATTCTGAACTATTGCTTAATTTCAAGACCTGAGTCTCTGTGGGTTCAACAACATTATGCAGCTGTAACGGTCTGGTAAAGATTTTACTGCCGATGTGGTAAGGTACTTCATGTAATGGCTTCCTGTAGAAGCAGTGTGGTTAGGTTACCATTAGAGATAAAGGATGCTTAGGAACGTTGTGTTATCCAATCAGGATGGTGGAACTGGGAGAAGATTTTTAGAGAGTGCTGGGATAGAGGTTTTATGACGGACATTGAGGTGGGTCGAGGTCTTCTTCGGCTGGAGATGAAGAGAGAAGAAGCTCAAGAGAACCGGCCGAAAGATTCAATCCAGTGGGAACTCTTGGTCTGATGGAGCCCGAGGGGGAATTCTACCAGGGATCAGTGAGTAGGAGCTGGCACCATGATTATATCGGACACAATGGCTTTTAGAAGATTTGAGCTCCGTCCTGTGCACATTTGACTGTTTAATTATGATGGGCCCTTTTGTTTATTTATTTTCATTAATAACTGTTTGGTTAAGTTAATCTTCATAAACATACTTTCATTATAATTGTATGCAGTGTACGGTCTGTTATTTCTTGCTGACGGACAACTGCATGGGGGCAGTAATGTACACAGTATTCACACAAACCAGGGGTTGGGTGGGTTGGACATCCCAACCTCACGGGACCCAAGTCGTACCGACCCTAGATGTACGGAGTCCGAGAATGGTGGTTTTCTCACAGTCTGGTGGCTGTTAGCAAGGGCTAACGAGACGCATTTCCAGAGACGCCCAGTAAAAAGAGGTTTTACAACATTGTCATCCAAAATTGTAGTCGCCTTCTCCTTGTGTCCTGGTGCAGATTTCTTATTTAATAATGGCCCAGTGAAGCCTGGGGGCGGGCAGGGGCTTTCACTGAACTAAAGGCACCATGTTATGGAATCTTCTGGTACAATGTCAATCAAAGCAGCTTCTTTTTAAACAATTTTTTTTTACGATCACAAGACCCTGATGGACATTAAGAACTTAAAGGACTGCAGGTCTACCTCATCAGCGAGTTGCTTGTTGGTGGAGAAACTGAAGGAGCAGGACCTGGTGCGGACCCTGCCAGCGTGGGAGAGGCGCTGGTGTGTGGAGATGTGCAGTCTAACAACGAGTGGTTGGCTTAGCTGCTTTTCTTCTGACCACAAGACCCTGTTGGACACTGTGAATGTGAAATGGTGCAGGTCCGATTCACTGATTTACTGGCAGGCAGCAGGGACAGACCACAGGGGATCTGCACGGCCTCAGTCGTAGCAAGGACGAAGCCTCAAGCCGCGGTGTTACCCAGGGGAGAGGCATCAGAATCCATGCCCTCCAAAGGAGGCGGTGTAGCGTGGCATCCTCTCTGAAGTCGGTGCTGCCCCCCAGTGTTTGCTCAACAGAAGACAGGCCGTATTGTGTCCAACCACAGAATTCAGCAACATTCATGAGCTCAGGGTCTTGGTCTATATTTTCTGTTCAACCCCCCCACCCCATGAACTCAGGAAACTGGACTGTATTTTTTGTTTGACTGTACAGTGCCTATAAAAAGTATTCAACCCCCCACCCCATGAACTCAGGAAACTGGACTGTATTTTTTGATTGACTGTACAGTGCCTATAAAAAGTATTCAGCCTCCCCACCCCTTGGAAGTTTTCATGTTTGATTGAATCACAGTGGATTTAATTTAGCTTTTCTGCCACTGATCAACAGAAAAAGGCTCTTTTGTGTCAAAGTGAAAACAGATTTCTACAAAGTGATCTAAATTTATTGCAAATATAAAACACAAAACAATTGATTACTGAAGTATTCACCCCCTTCAAGTCAGTATTTAGTAGATGCGCCATTGGTAACAATTACAGCCTTGCGTCTGTGTGGATAGGTCTCTTCCAGCTTTGCACATCTGGACACTGCAATTTTTCACCATTCTTCTTTACAAAACTGCTTAAGTTCAGTCAGATTGCATGGGGATCATGAGTGAACAGCCCTTTTCAAATCCAGCCACAAATTCTCAATTGGATTGAGGTCTGGACTCTGACTTGGCCACTCCAGGACATTAACTTTGTTCTTTTTAAGCTATTCCTGTGTAGCTCTGGCTTTATGCCTGGGGTCATTATCTTGCTGAAAAACAAATCTTCTCCCAAGTCACAGTTCTCTTGCAGATTGCATCAGATTTTCCCCGTATTTTCCTGCATTCATTTCTGCCTTCAACAAGCCTTCCAGGGCCTGCTGCAGTGAAGCATCCCCACAGCCTGATGCAGCCACCACCACACTTCCCAAAAGGGATGGTGTGTTTTTGATGATGTGTGGTGTTGGGCTTACACCAAACATAGTGCTTAGTCTGATGGCCAAGATGCTCAATTTTGGTTTCATCAGACCATAGAACCTTCTTCCAGCTGACTTCAGAGTCTCCCACATGCCTTCTGATAAACTCTAGCCGAGATTTGATGTGAGTATTTTTCAACAATGGCTTTCTCTTTGCCACTCTCCCATAAAGCTGCGACAGGTGAAGCACCCGGGCAACAGTCTCTCCCATCTCAGCCACTGAAGCTTGTACCTCCTCCAGAGTTGTCATAGGTCTCTTGGTGGCCTCCCTCACTAATCCCCTTCTTGAATGATCACTCAGTTTTTGAGTTTGGCCTGCTCTAGGCAGACTTACAGCTGTGCCGTATTCTTTCAATTTCTTGTCGATTGACTTAACTGTACTCCAAGAGATATTCAATGACTTGGAAATTTTCTTGTATGCATCTCCTGACTTGTGCTTTTCAATAACCTTTTTGCAGAGTTGCTTGGAGTGTTCTTATGTTGTCATGGTGTAGTTTTTGTCAGGATACTGTCTCACCAGAAGTTGGACCTTCCAAACAGAGGTGTATTTTTACCACAAGCAATTGAAACACTTTGACCGCACAAAGGTTTATATATAGCTAGGACACCTTATGTAACTTTTAAAACCAATTGGCTGCAGCAGTGATATTTTGGTGTGTCATATCAAAGGGGGGAAGTTGAATACTTATGCAATCAATTATTTGGTGTTTTATATTTGTAATTGATTTAGATCACTTTGTAGAGATCACTATGACACAAAAGAGTCATTTTCTGTTGATCAGTGTCATAAAAGCCAAATTAAATCCATTGTGATTCAATGTTGTAAAGCAATAAAACATGAAAACCTCCGGTGGGTGGGGGGGGGGGGGGTGACTAGTTTTTATAGGCGCTGTATTTTACTGCTGTCTTATATGTGCTATATGTGTCTCGTGCTGTGTATGAATGCTGGTACTCTATTTTGCACCTTGACTCTGTAGGAATACTGTTTAGTTTGGCTGTATTCATGGGTATCCATGTATGGTTGAATGACAATTAACCTTGAACTGTGAACTATGAACTATTGTTGAAATGGCTTGTGTGGGAAATTTTAGGAGGGGCTTTAAAGAAGGAAGGAATTTCATTGCTTAGAGCCCTGCATGTGAAGGTACAGCTTTCATTGATGGAGTAATGAAAATCAAAGACATAATTGACTGAGAGTAGAGTTCACAAAATGCTGTAGGATTTAAGGAGATTGCAAGTGAGGGGAAGATCACAGAAGCACTTGAAAACAAGAATGAAATTTAAATCCTCTTTGCTGAATTGGGAGGTAGTGTGGATGAGCAAGTACTCATGTGCTAAGCAAGCAAAGGAGAATTTCACTGTGAATTATATAAATCATCACCATGGGTCACACCTATGTACAGTGGCATGCAAAAGTTTGGGCACCCCTGGTCAAAAGTTTTGTTACTGTGAATAGCTAAGCGAGTAAAAAATGACCTGATTTCCAAAAGGCATAAAGTTAAAGATGACACATTTCTTTAATATTTTAAGCAAGATTACTTTTTTTATTTCCATCTTTTATAGTTTCGAAATAACGAAAAAGGAAAAGGGCCCGAAGCAAAAGTTTGGGCACCCTGCATGGTCAGTACTTAGTAACACCCCTTTGGCAAGTATCACAGCTCGTAAACGCTTTCTGTAGCCAGCTAAGAGTCTTTCAATTCTTGTTTGAGGGATTTTCGCCCATTCTTCCTTGCAAAAGGCGTCTAGTTCTGTGAGATTCTTGGGCCGTCTTGCATGCACTGCTCTTTTGAGGTCTATCCACAGATTTTCGATGATGTTTAGGTTGGGGGACTGTGAGGGCCATGGCAAAACCTTCAGCTTGCGCCTCTTGAGGTAGTCTATTGTGGATTTTGACGTGTGTTTAGGATCATTATCCTGTTGTAGAAGCCATCCTCTTTTCATCTTCAGCTTTTTTACAGTCAGTGTGATGTTTGCTTCCAGAATTTGCTGGTATTTAATTGAATTCATTCTTCCCTCTACCTGTGAAATGTTCCCCGTGCCACTGGCTGCAACACAAGCCCAAAGCATGATCGATCCACCCCCGTGCTTAACGGTTGGAGAGGTGTTCTTTTCATGAAATTCTGCACCCTTTTTTCTCCAAACATACCTTTGCTCAGTGCGGCCAAAAAGTTCCATTTTAACTTCATCAGTCCACAGGACTTGTTTTCAAAATGCATCTTGTTTAGATGTTCCTTTGCAAATTTCTGATGCTGAATTTTGTGGTGAGGATGCAGGAAAGGTTTTCTTCTGATAACCTTTCCATGGCGGTCATATTTGTGCAGGTGTCACTGCACAGTAGAACAGTGCACCACCACTCCAGAGTCTCTAAATCTTCCTGAAGGTCTTTTGCAGTCAAACGGGGGTTTTGATTTGCCTTTCTAGCAATCCTACGAGCGGTTCTCTCGGAAAGTTTTCTTGGTCTTCCAGACCTCAACTTGACCTCCATCGTTCTTGTTAACTGCCATTTCTTAATTACTGTATATTACAAACTGAGGAAACAGCTACCTGAAAACACTTTGCTATCTTCTTATAGCCTTCTCCTGCTTTGTGGGCATCATTTACTTTAATTTTCAGAGTGTTAGGCAGCTGTTTAGATGAGCCCATGGCTGCTGATTGTTGGGACAAGGTTTGGGGAGTCAGGGTATTTATAAAGCTTTGAAATTTGCATCACCTGGCCTTTTCTAATGATGATTGTGAACAAGTCATAGCCCTGACAAGCTAATTAAGATCTGAGACCTTGGTAAAAGTTATCTGAGAGCTCAAATCTCTTGGGGTGCCCAAACTTTTGCATGGTGCTGCTTTCCTTTTTTTCCACTCTAAAATGTACAAAACAAAAATAATACACTAATCTTGCATAAAACGTTGAAAAGAATGTTTCACCTTTAACCTTATGACTTTTGAAAATCAGTTCAAAACAGAAATGTTGTCCAGGGGTGCCCAAACCTTTGCATGCCCCTGTATGTGGGAAATACCAGCATGTAGTTTGGCACAGCTACCAACATTGGGGAGTGTGTAACTGATCCCCAGCATCAACAGGAAGTTAAGTTGTAAATGGTTTCTTTACACTGTTAAAATATGTTGAGCATGAATAGACTCCCAGACATATATAAATCCTTACTTCAAGAAAGGGCATTAAATCAGTGAGTCATCATTTGATTCAACAGGGAAAGAATGAGGCTTATTAGTCATTATGGTTGATACAAACACATAAATTATGATAGCATATTTAAGACAAAGCTATTGAGGGGCTTACTCTAAGAAATGATTTCCCAACCTTTTTTATGCCATGGATTCCAAGCTAGCCAGGAATATAAAGGAGGATAGCAAAAGCTTTTTTAGGTATGTGAAGAGAAAGATGATAGTTAAGAACAATGTTGGGCCCTTGAAGAATGAATTGGGTGAAATTGTTATGGGAAACAGAGAAATGGCAGAAGAATTTAATGAGTACTTTAGATCTGTTTTCACTAAGGAAGACACAAGCAATCTCCCAGATGTATGGATGGGCCAAGGACATAGGGTAACAGAGGAAATGAAACAGATTGACATTAGGAAGGAAACGGTGATGAGAAGACTGATGGGACTGAAGGCTGACAAATCCCCAGGTCCAGATGGTCTGCATCCTGGGGTACTAAAGGAGGTGGCCCTGGAAATTGCGGATGCATTGGTAATCATTTTCCAATGTTCCTTAGATTCAGGATCAGTTCCTGAGGATTGGAGAATGGCCAATGTTATCCCACTTTTTAAGAAAGGAGGGAGGGAGAAAACAGAGAACTATTGACCTGTCAGCCTGACATCGGTGGTGGGGAAGATGCTAGAGTCCATTATTAAGGATGAAATAGTGGCATATCTAGATAGCAGTGATAGGATTGGGTGGAGCCAGCATAGATTTACCAAGGGTAAGTCATGCTTGACTAATCTGTTGGAGTTTTTCAAGGATGTAGACGGGGAAGTTAGACGGGGGAGATCCAGTGGATGTAGTGTACCTCAATTTTCAGAAGGCATTTGATAAGGTCCCACATAGGAGATTGGTGGGTAAAATCAAAGCTCAGGGCATCGGGGGGAAGACATTGACATGGACAGAAAACTGGTTGGCAGATAGAAAGCAAAGGGTAGCGGTGAATGGGTGTTTCTTGGAATGGCAGATGGTGACTAGTGGGGTGACACAGGGCTCGGTATTGGGACCACAGCTGTTTACAATTTACGTCAACGATTTAGATGAAGGCATTGAGAATAACATCAGCAAATTTGCTGATGATACTAAGCTGGGTGGCAGTGTGACATGTGATGAGGATATTAGGAGAACTCAGGGTGACTTGGATAGGCTGGGTGAGTGGGCAGATACTTGGCAGATGACATTTAATGTGAATAAGTGTGAGGTTATCCACTTTGGGAGTAAGAACAGGAAGGCAGATTATTATCTGAATGGTGTAGAGTTAGGTAAGGGAGAAATACAAAGAGATCTAGGAGTCCTTGTTCATCAGTCACTGAAGATGAATGAACAAGAGCAGCAGGCAGTGAAGAAGGCTAATGGAATGTTGGCCTTTATTACAAAGGGAATTGAGTACAAGAGCAAGGAAATCCTCTTGCATTTGTACAGAGCCTTGGTGAGACCACACCTGGAGTATTGTGTACAGTTTTGGTCTCCAGGGTTAAGGAAGGACATCCTGGCTGTAGAGGAAGTGCAGCGTAGATTCACGAGGTTAATTCCTGGGATGTCTGGACTGTCTTACGCAGAGAGGTTAGAGAGACTGGGCTTGTACACGCTGGAATTAAGGAGACTGAGAGGGGATCTGATTGAAACATATAAGATTATTAAGGGATTGGACAAGATAGAGGCAGGAAATATGTTCCAGATGCTGGGAGAGTCCAGTTTGAGAATAAGGGGTAGGTCATTTAGGACAGAGTTAAGGAAAAACTTCTTCTCCCAGAGAGTTGTGGGGGTCTGGAATGCACTGCCTTGGAAGGTAGTGGAGGCCAATTCTCTGGATGCTTTCAAGAAGGTGTTAGATAGGTATCTTATGGATAGGGGAATCAAGGGATATGGGGACAAGGCAGGAACCGGGTATTGATAGTAGATGATCAGCCATGATCTCAAAATGGCGGTGCAGGCTCGAAGGGCCGAATGGTCTACTTCTGCACCTATTGTCTATTGTCTGTTGTCTATTGACCGAGGGATCTGAGGACACCAGGTTGGAAACCCCTGCTCTAAGAGATTCCATTTACCTTACGCTGAGCAAACACCCTCTTTTAAGGTATAGACATGGAATGACAGGGCTATTTCCAGACTAAGCAGAGTAGGTCTGCACTCTCCAGCTTCGAATGAGAGATGTTATCACTGAAAGATATAACATTCTGTTGATGTTTCCTGCAGCGGGAGTGACTCTCAATATAAGGAACTGGTTGTTCACGATAGATACGGGATAAAGTATTTTCATCCATGGTGAATCTTCAGAGGTCACCGTCGAAGAGGTTTGTGAAAGCCGGATAATTAGATTTTCAGAATTTAAGTGAAGCAAGAGATAGTGTAGGTAAGTGGTGCTGAGACATGAGAGGGAAAGCAGGCATGAGGGCTGAATGACCGGCCCTTGTTTCGATTTCATAATATAAAAGTGCTGACTGGGTATGAATCGAGGAGAAGAGGGATGGCATAGTAGCCTTGTAATGCTATTACAGTACCACCACTGCCTGTACGGAGTTTGTATAATCTCCCTGTGACTGTGTTACTCCCATGTTCCCAAGGTCACAATGGTGTACCTGGGCAGCAGCAGCTCACTGGGGCTGAAACGGTCTGTTACTCTGCTGTATCCCTAAATAAATAACAAATAAAATTCTGACATTTAGTTAGATAAGAGGTGATCTATATACCATCTCCAGGTACTAATACCAACTGCTTTGAAATTTTAACTAACTCCCACTTTAACTTGTTTTTCAGATACAGATAGACAGATCTTAATTTTCACTGGTTCCTCATATAACTTCTGAACAGTCCAGTGCTATTTTTTCTAATGTTTTTATTACCCCTCCATCCTTGGCATTACCCTGTTAGAGGAAATAGTAGTGATGATAGTGAATATTAGTAATAAATAGTAGTATTTATTTTATCAAATATTTCAATCATCGAGGACCACTGTCTCTGTGCTGCAGTGCTCTGACTTGATGACATGTTGCACAAACTTGGTAATAATGAGGTGTTCTAGATGACTGGAATATTGAAGGTTTAACCCACATATCATTCTTATACATTTGAAATGCACCATCTTTAAAGCCAAATTATCATTCCCAAGGAATGGTGCCCAAATTGAAAGCATTACTCCATACAGGCTCTGTCAAAGCACTCCAGTTAACTGAAACATCGCTTGTTAGCCTGTGAATTTCAAATCTTTGAGCATAAGGACCATCCTGTGAACTACATCTCCCCCAGATCTTAATATTTTTAATAGTAGGATCTCCAAGCTTATATCCTCCTTCACTGTTTCTATCTTCTTATAATTTAGAAAGAACTCTGTTCTCATTTTGCTTGTTCCAAAGTGAATGACTTGACATTTCCATCATACTGAACTCCATCTGTTAGTTTTGCCCACTTATTCAACTTAATTTATTATTTTCTGTTCCTACCTATACAGTCAACTCCATCACTGGAGTCACTACATTTGGTTATTTCCTGCAAAAAGTACAACCTGTACAAAATGTACAAAAGTACATTTGGAAATTATCTACTCTACTAATACATACTGTCTGTCTGAACAGAATCATTATTAGGTTTATATCTGAGTGGAAGAAGCTGTTCCTGAATCACTCAGTGTGTGCCTTCAGGCTCCTGTACCTCCTCCCTGACAGTAGCAACAAGAAGAGGGCGTGTCTGGGTGATGGGGTTCCTTAGTGATGGATGATGAAGTTCAAATCTGTACTATTACTATATAATGCTTCCTCTAATCTTAAGGCACAAACTAACGGAGATGGGAGTAGACTCTCACATGGTGGATTGGATAGTGGACTACTTGACAGATAGACCTCAGTATGTGCGGTTGGGAGACTGTAGGTCTGACACGGTGGTCAGCAGCACAGGAGCGCCGCAGGGGACCGTGCTCTCTCCGGTCCTGTTCACCCTGTACACATCAGACTTCCAATATAACTCGGAGTCCTGCCATGTGCAGAAGTTCGCTGATGACACGGCCATAGTGGGGTGTGTCAGGAATGGACAGGAGGAGGAGTATAGGAAACTGATACAGGACTTTGTGATATGGTTCAACTCAAACTACCTGCGTCTCTATAGGTCAGTTGTGGAGAGCGCCCTCTTCTTTGTGGTGGCGTGTTGGGGAGGAAGCATTAAGAAGAGGGACGCCTCACGTCTTAATAAGCTGGTAAGGAAGGCGGGCTCTGTCGTGGGCAAAGTACTGGAGAGTTTAACATCGGTAGCTGAGCGAAGGGCGCTGAGTAGGCTACGGTCAATTATGGAAAACTCTGAACATCCTCTACATAGCACCATCCAGAGACAGAGAAGCAGTTTCAGCGACAGGTTACTATCGATGCAATGCTCCTCAGACAGGATGAAGAGGTCAATACTCCCCAATGCCATTAGGCTTTACAATTCAACCGCCAGGACTTAAGAACTTTTTAAAAGCTATTATTAATGCTTTTTGAGATAGTGATTTAGATGCATATCATATTTTTTACTGAGTTAAGTATTGTATGTAATTAGTTTTGCTACAACAAGTGTATGGGACATTGGAAAAAAAGTTGAATTTCCCCATGGGGATGAATAAAGTATCTATCTATCTATCTATCTATCTATCTAATAATAGATTTTACTAACTTTCCTGGAAAGGCAGCAGATCAAAAAACCTATAATTTCCTGGCTTATTGCTCTTTATCATCATTATGTGCTGTGTCGTATGACGTGGGCGATTATGGTCTTATCTGTGACCATGATTGTTCTTGGCAAATTTTCCTACAGAAGTGGTTTGTCATTACCTTCTTCTGGACAGTGTCTTTACAAGACGGGTGACCCCAGCCATTATCAATACTCTTCAGAGATTGTCTGCCTGGCGTCAGTGGTCGCATAACCAGGACTTGTGATACGCACCAGCTGCTCATACAACCATCTCCCATGACCCTGATCAGGGGGGTTCAGCAGGTGCTACACCTTGCCCAAGGGTGACCTGCAGGCCAGCAGAGGAAAGGAGCGCCTTACATCTCCTTATATAGAGAAGTATTTCCACCTCGTCACCTGTTATTGCTCATGCCCTTCTTAAATAACACCATGACACTGGTAATTTTCCATCTCTAAGGAACTGACTGCAATATTGAGAGAATTTTGTAAGAATATGAATAGTCTACAATTTCCTCACCTACTATTTTAACAGCAAGAATTTAGATATTAATCCACATTTAGTCTGTTTTGTGTGCTTTTTACTTATACCTGACTACGTTTAGCAAGTTCCTCTCCCTGCTCCATGTTTTTGACAACTTTTGCTTGAATCTGTCACTTTAAACTCCCCCGCTGTGCAGATTGATTCACAGCAGGTATGCTACAAATCACAGTGTCAGCTGGGTCGCAAAAACAGAACTTGTCTCAGTTTATAAAACACGGGGAGTAGCTACCTTAAACAAAATAGAAGCCTAAATATCTACAGTTTTAATGATTACGCTTTGTAGTGTTGTCTTGCTATGATGGACGGACATTCTGTAAATACCATTTCATATAATGTATGAGGTGGAAGAACAATCAGACTTAGACATCCACAGATTTCACAGCGACTATTTTGAACTGGTTTTCTTACAACACCATTTATAATTATTTTGTATATGTGGTGACACAGCCCAGCGTGTACATATTGAACAAGTATAAGCATTTCTGTGGCTGAGGAAATGGACAGAGTTTGAAGTCAAGGTTAGCAATTCAATCAACAGCTGCAGACAAAGTTGTGTGAATGACTGTGGTGCCACTAGGGATGGATCTGATCTCCAGTGCAGGACTTGGGGAATGGTGTCTCTCAGGTGGACAGTGTCACAGTTTGGATTGTTCCACTTGTGGATCAGGTGGCCATTTCTTTTCAACCCTGTGTCAAGTTCCTGAGGTTTTCTGTACAGTGTTAAAAACAGGTGTTTCAGAACCACAATCTGCAGTCTACATACAGCAATACCAAAAGACAAATGATTAAGGACTTGGAGTATCAATATTAGGTACAATGTAAGCTTTTATATGCTTTAAATTGTATTTTGGAAAAAAAACTCATAAGAGTTGCTGAACATTATAGCAGAGAAACAGACCTACTTGGCCCATCTCGCCCATGCTGAACTATTATTCTGCCTAGTACCTCAGACAGACAGGCAGGCAGACATAGGTAGGTAGGCGGTCAGGCAGGCAGATAGACAGATGGATAGATAGCACAGACCAAGCAAGGTCCTCAGATAACTCAGATATGCATGCAAGTCCTGAAAATCTGACATATATTACATTACTTAAATTCTACAAAGGAGTCCATCTATTATTCCAAACTTCAGAAAGGTCATCAGCCTGAACCACTGTGGTTCTCTCAGTATGGATGCTGCCTGATCTGCTGAGGTTTCCAGCCTGCTTTGGGAGCGGGCACACCAGCTCACCGACGTCTTCATGGGCATCTTCAACACTTCACTCATCCAGGCTGCTGTACACATTTGCTTCAAATCAGCCACCATCATCTATGTACCAAAGAACTCTACACCTTCAGAGCTAAACGACCACACCAATCATCATGAAAGGCTTTGAACTGCTGGTAATGGTATATATCAAAAATACCAGGACGTGACACACCTTGAAAACAAGGACACTTATGTCAGAATGGTGCTTTTGGATTTCAGTTTGGCGTTCAACACTGTTATCCCACAGAGCTTGGTGAACAATTTCCTAACCACTAAGCAACTGGATGTTGAACATCCTAACCAACAGACATCAGATAGTTAGGATGCACAACCACTCCTCCCTCCCCATCATCCTCAACATAGGTGCTCCCGGAGCTGTGTGCTGAGCCCACTGCTGCTCACAGATGGCTGCTCTGCCTAACACCTGAGCAATCACATTGTCAAACTCGCCAACGATACAACAGCGATGGGGTTCATCACCAACAACGATGAGGGAGGAGTGGATGAGCTCAAAGCCTGGCACCTGGCAACTGGCAAATCAACTCTTCCTCAGTGCCAAGCAGACAAAGGAGATGGTTATAGACTCCAGGAAAACTTGCACCAACCACACCTCTCTTTACATTGGAAAACTGCGCAGAGTTTCAAACTCCTGCGTGCACATCACACACAACCTCTCACAGTCCCAGAACACATCGTACAGAGTCAGGGAAGCTCACCAACACTCTCAACCTTCTAATGGGAGAGCATCATAACGCCTGCTTCACTGTGTGGAACAGAAAGTGTACTGAGGTCTCCACAACAGGTGCTTAAAACAGCCCAATGCATCTCTGGCACCAGCCTACCCTGCCGTCAAGGACATATATACAGAGAGGTGTCAAAAATGCCAGCAATGAAGGATTCCACCCACCCTACTCATGGACTGTTTGTCCCATCAGGGAAAAGACTACACAGCACTCATGCTAAGATCACCTGACTCAAAAGCAGTTTCTTACCCAAGCCGTCAGCTTCCAGCGATTAATCCACCACCACTACTTTATCATTTCCCATCAAAGTCACCTTACTTACAGATACAATAACTTCGAATTCATGGGTGTCACTATCTCAGAAGACCTGGCCTGGACACATCAAATAAATGTAATTGCAAAGAAACTACCACAGCACCTCTATTTCTGTAGGAGTCTGCGGAGATTTGGCATTTCATCAAAAACATTAACAAACTTCTATAGGTGTGTGGTGCATTGACTGGATGCACTACTTCTTAGTGCGGGAACACCAAAGCTTTTGAGCGGAAGATCCTATAAAAGGTAGTGGCACACTGAACAACTGCATATACATACTGTTATCAGTAGGAAACGTACTGAAAAATTTCACGTATATAGGTAATTATATAAAATGCAAGCGGGCATAAACTGTTAAACTGCGAAGAAAATAACAATTACACAATCTAATCCCCCCTTTGATTCCAAATCACGCATTTAGAATTATCCCATTGGAAAATTCAGAGGGAGAAAAACGTGGCATCTGTGTTAAATATAAAATAATCAAAAGCTATGTAAGTTACGGAAATATCAAAGGAGATTCATAGGATTATGTCATTGTAAGGTAGATTGCCTTTGTTTGTAGGCACACTTATGTGAGTTTGAACTGCTCAATCTCCCTTATACAAGTAAAAAAGATGTAAATTATGTAAAGCATATTAGGATAAATAAAATGACTTATAATATTGAGTAACCCCAGCCTCCTTGACTTAAATGAATAATGAATCCAATCAAAGAAATGGCATCCATCATATTGAAGTATTTTAGCAGCCTCTTTACAAATATGATCAGTCAAATCAGTTATGTCTTCAAACTCATCAAGGATGTAAGTACAAAACTCCTTGCCTATAACTGCACATTCCCTCAACAGCTAAGGTAGAATGTAATGCCTTACGATTTTGAGGAACAATCTTACGTGTGGCTATTTTTCTGTTGTTGTATTTCCCAAGGCATTAGCAGTGTCATTGCTTATCCTTTCTAAACCTGCAGCAGCTTTTTAAATCTCTCTTGTACTCCTTGCACCACCATACAAAGGGAATAAAATCTATGCAAAATGAGCTCCACCTGAAATGTCTTGTTTACTTCTTGACTCGGGAGGCAAACTCTCACTGTTATGATTGGAAGTTCCCACCTACTTCAAAAGGGCAACAAATACAACAGTGCCTAAGAAGAGTAGTGTGAGTTGCCTTAATGACCATCGTCCTGAAGCACTTATACCTACGGTGATGAAATGCTTTATGAGGTTGGTAATGGCTAGAGTCAACTCCTGTCTCAGCAAATACCTAGACTTACTGCAATTTGCCTATCACCACAATAGGTCAACGGCAGACACAATCTCAATAGCTTTTCACCAGCCTTAGATAACATGGACAATACAAACATCTATGTCAGGATGCTGTTCGTTGACTACATCTCAGTGTTTAACACCATCATTCCTACATTCCTAATTGATAAGCTATGGAACCTGGACCTCTGTACCTCCCTCTGCAAGTGGATCCTCGACTTCTTAACCAGAAGGCCACAATTTGTGCAGATTGGTAATAATATCTCCTCTTTACTGACAATTAACACTAGCATAGCTCAGGGATGTGTGCTTAACCCATTGATCTACTCTCTCTATACCCATGACTTTGTGGCTAGGCATAGCTCAAACGTCATCTATCAACTTGATGACAGAATCTATCAGCAGAATCTCAGATGGAAATGAGAGGGCAAGATATACCAGCTAGCTGAGTGGTGTCGCAACAACAATCTTACACTCAATGTCAGTAAGATCAAAGAGCTGATTGTGGACTTCAGAAAGGATAGGATGAGCGAACACAAACCAATCCTCATAGAGGGATCAGAAGTGAGCAATTTCAAGTTCCTGTGTGTCAAGATCTCTGAGGATCTAACCTGGTCCCAATACAGTGATGCAGCTATAAAGAAGGCTAGACAGAGGTGATATTTCATTAGGAGTTTGAGAAGATTTGGTTTTTCACCTAAAACACTCAAAAACTTCTACAGATGTACCTTGGAGAGCATTCTGACAGGCTGTTTGGTATGAGGGGCTATTGCACAGGATTGAAAGAAGCTGCAGAAAGTTGTAAAATTAGTCTGCCCCATCTTGGGTATGAGCCTCAATAGTATTCCAGTCATCTTCAAGGAGCAGTGCTTCAGAAAGGCAGCGTCCAGTATTAAAGACCCTCTTCGCACAGGACATGCCTTTTTCTCACTGTTACCATCAGGTAGGAGGTACAGAAACCTGAAGGCACACACTCAGCGATTCAGGAACAGCTTCTTCCCCTCTGCCATCCGATTCCTAAATGGACATTGAACCCATGAACACTACCTCACTTATTTCTGCTTTTGCACTATTTTTAGCTATTTCATAAATATATATATATTTATATACACACACACACATATATTTACTGTAATTGATTTACTTATTGTTTCTCTATATTATCATGTATTGCACTGTACTGCTGCCACTGTTAATAAACTTCACAACAGATGCTAATGATATTAAACCTGATTCTGATTCTAAAGGTAAAGTCTGTGTATGTCTCAAAACAAGAAAGAAATATCCCAAATAATAAGATTCTAACCAATTACGTGGAAGAGAGGTGTCGGCTCCATTTCTGCACATAAAGTACATATTGTTCCATGAAATTAGACCACTTCTTATTACTCAACAGGAACTTTGTTGAATTGCAATATTTTTCTGATGGGCATTGTCAGTGAAAACTGTAGTCATTACCACATTCAGGACAATGTAAAGTACAACTGCATAAACTGCGCTCGACTGGAATGGTACCTCCTGAACTCAAGCAAAAGGTAGCTTTGATAGTGAACACAAGAAAGATTTCATAGCATTGTCATTTATCTATTGATTGGAAGAGATGCAGCTCTGTCATTTATATATTGACTAGAAGAGACACAGCTCGGAAAAGGCCTTTCTAGCCCTTTCAATGACCAATAAACCCATGTGGTCACAGGAAGAAAATACAAACTCCTTATAGGCAGTGAGGGGAATAGAACCCTGGTCGCTGGTACTGTAAGGTGTTGTGCTAACCAGTATGCTACCATGCTGCATGAGATATAGAGATATCCAAGGCTAAGACACGAGCAGGGTCAGATATGATATGATTCAATAAATCATGCTGATTATATTTCCATAAACGATCGAGTTCAAGACAATATGTCGGGGGCGTGATCATCGTATATCTAAGTCTCCCTTAAGAATAATAAATCATGGGCATAATGTTAATATCGCCTTTGCTGGATTGTTTAAGAAAGAAGGCACACATTTGTTCTGGGTCTGCAGGAATGTGTAGCATTGGTGAAGTGTGCAGTATATACTGACACACCCAATAGCTAAAGGCATTAACAGCATCAGCAAATTCATGTGATATTCACAACTGAAAGGACTATTCAATGTTCATCACTCCTGACAAACACTCCAGTGAAATGTGTTTCTTGGTCAGAGTCAATGTGGCATGGTAATCCCCATCTAGGAATATAGTCCTCAGTCAGAGTATTTGCTGTGTGTGTGGCAGTGGCTCTCCTTGCTGAGACAGCTTCCACACATCATGAAAACTTGTCCATTATTACCAGTACATCTGAGTATCGTTGACACTTTGGTAGAGAAATATTGTCCATTTGATGTACAAATGGACCAGATGAAGCAGAAGCACTTTGTGGTAGCTTTTCTGCTGCTCCAGGATTTGTTTTTTAGCATGCCATGTTTCTTTCAAACGCTTGTTGAGCTTGTGCCCTGAACTTTGGATTCCACCACCACTGTGAGAATCTGCTGATCATCTTTTGCACTCCAATGTGTCCTTGAGAGTGTGTCTGCTGTGCCAGATAAAGAAACAACTTAGTTGGAGCTACCAGTCTATGACTAGTGCCATATCTCCATGCTCCATCGCTGTGTAACCAATTTTCCTGGTTAGAGTTGTCATGACCTCAGCCCCCTCCTTTGTGAGAATCGCAAGAGAGAGAGAGCCTTACGGTTTGGAATGTGGGCTGGCCGCTCAGCAAGACAAAAGCCTTGGACATAGCCATTGTCTTGAGAGACACCTTTGTGGAATAAGGAACTGGCCTACGTGCAAACCCTCAGGGCAATGTGAGATGGGTGATGGGGGAAAGATTGCCTCACCCCCACCCTGATTGACATCTACAACCCTGCCAGTCCAGATAAAAGGTGGGCTGCCGAGGCGGGGCCTCAGACACACCAAGGAGACACACGAAGAAGACACGATAGCGCTTCCCGTCGGAGCGGGAAGCCATTCTGAAGGAAGCCACGTGCGTTAGATTCCGGATCGGGAGTCTGTGGCTGGAACCAAAAGGAAAAACCGCTTTAACTAACAACAGGGATTTGCTTCGCAAGGACGACGGGCAAGTGTTCCTTCTCTCTCTCTCCAACACGTGAAATGCCAGCGGTTCCCGAAACGGGGAAGCCTGCAGACTTTGAGTGACTCTTATATTCCATTGGACTCAGTATCCCCTAGACAACGATAGAGCTTATTTTTGATTGATTATTACTATACCTGTGCTTTAGATTGAGTTTTGACGATGTATATGATCTGAATGTTTTGTATTAACCATACGTTTTTGCCCCTTTATAAATAAAACATTTGAAAATAGTATCATCAGGCTTCAGCGGACCTCTCTATCTTTGCTGGTAAGTCACCTGGTTACTGGGGAACGTAACAGAGTGTTAGAATCTCTTGTATGTTCATGTGTGATACAAAGTCCAAATTTATTTCCATGAATTCAGTCTTTGGGTTCACTGCATATGTTCTCAGCAATTCCTTGGCCTTTTTAAATTTTTTAATTCCCTTTATTTCATCCCATGCTGCACTTTCCACAACTGCATCTGCCAATGCATTTCCATGGTACTCATTCTGGAATGCCGTTTACATGTTAATACAGCCACCTCTGATGGCTGTTGTATGACATCCGTGAGTTCTCGTACATCTTGATCGGGGTTCCTACAGTTGTAAGAAAACCTGTTTGTCTCTATAAGTCTCCAAACTCATGATCAACTCCAAAGGTGTTATCAAGAATCAGTTAGTCATTAGCTGATCTTCCTTCTGCCAACTTACTGGCTTCAATCAAAGCTTTCATTTCTGCCTGTTGCACAGAGGTACCAGAAACAATGCTTCCTGATGCCAGCATTTCAGTTTCAGCAGCAACAGCCCATCCAGCCATTGGAATATCTCTCACTCAACTGAGGAGCTATCAATGTACAGAATCAGATTTCTGGCAGAGTATAATGAACAGGATGCTTTCCATCTCCATGCTCTTGGGCTAAGATTATCATCATGTGTTTCCCACTGACATAGAAATGTTTTACCTGTGTCAGGGATTCCTAATGCAAGTGCAGTACACAACGTTGCCTTTAAAGTTTGAATGGACCTCTATCGTAGCTACACAAACACAGAAATTATCAAAGTTATTAGACTGCTGTAGGTGGCTTTGCTGACTTAATGGCTTTTGTATGATCCTCGGTGATTTCCTGCTTACCTGGGAAATTTTCACTCCCAAGTAAATTTTCTGTGAGGAGATTGCACATTCTCTCTGTGGGTTTCCTCCCAGTGCTCCAGTTTCCTTGCACAGTCCAAAGACATACTGGTTGGCAGGCTAATTGGTCATTATAAATTGCCCCCGTGATTAAGTTAAATGGGGGAATTGCTGTATGACTCGGCTTGAAGGGCCTATTCCACGCTCTATCCCAATAAATAAATTAAACACATATATGTTACCATGTACAACCCTGAAGACAAAACCAACAAGATGGACAATCAGTGTGCATAAGACAACAAACTGCAAATACAAAGAAAAAATGAAATAATAATAAACAAATAAGCAATAAATATCGAGAACATGAGATGAAGAGTCCTTGGAAGTGAGTCCATAGGTTGTGGTAACATTTCAATGATAGAGCAAGTGAAGTTGGTTCAAGAGCCTAATGGTTGAGGGGGTAGTAACTGTTCCTGAACATGGTGGTGTGAGCCTTGAGGCTCCTGTACTTTCTTCCTGATAGCAACAGTGAGAAGAGGGCATGACCTTGGTGTTGCAATTGTGCCTTGTCTAGGTTTGTTTTGTGACCCTTGGAGGATAGGCAATTGAGCAAATAAAACACATCATGCCAGTCTACAGCATCTGATGTAATCAGAACATCCTCCACGTATTGTCTGATAGTCAAATCAATGGTTGCTAAGTCCCTCAGATGCTCTCTCAAGGCCATGCAATAGACAGTGAGATTGTGGAGCCCTTGTGGTAGCCTCAACTATCGATATAGTTGACCATCAACTGTGAAAGCCAACCACGGCTGACATTAAGACACCAGTGATCCATTGGACATATCAATAACTGTAAACTACCTGTGTGCTGGCTTCAGGGCATTGAAAATAGTAGATGAATTTGCTAACTAGAGGGGTTAGCTTGTCAATACATTGATTAGCAATGGTTTCATCCTCAGTCCTGTGTGTCTTTCCTGCCTTCCTTTTCATCGGAGCAAGCCAATCCTTTTGCTTCATCACTGTCATCCCCACTTGAGTTGTGAGAAGTTGTAGACGCCACGTCACGTCCGTCCTGTATTTCCCCAGAGTTCAGATGGAGTCGATGTCTCAGTGGACCGTCCGATGGAGGGGATGTTTTCCAAGGGGAAGTGTCAGAGGCAGGACTGCCCACTTGAGGACCCTTCTCAGCTTTCTGACATTGCTTCAGCTTGCTTCTGAGCTCCGTGCACTGCACTTCAATCCAATTACACATATCATGTTGTTCTTTCCCTCAACTCAGTTAATGCAGAAATTTGCTCTTTAGGCAAATTATTGTCTCCATCTTGCTGTTTTTGTAGTTTATTGCATGTTTCACCTTTCTTTCCCAATCGATTAGTATACTCCTTTACTCGCACCATTAACTTTTTTTTAAGAATGGTCACATATTCGATCAAGGTGACTATGTGCTCTTATCCTTAACTCACATATTCCAGTTTTCCCCTTTCCCTCAGGAACTCTCTGGATCTTATCACGTGCTGTCTTAATAAACTTAACACTGGTGGTATTTTTCATTCAGATTTTTTTCATAAGACCATAAGATATAGGGGCAGAATTAGGCCATTTGGCCCATCGAGTCTGCTCTGCCTTTTTATCATGGCTGATGCAATTTTACTCTCAGTCCCAATCTCCTGCTTTCTCCTCATATCCCTTCATGCCACCACCAATTGAGAATCTATCAAATTCTGCCTTAAATATACATAAGACTCGGCCTCTACAACTGCCTGTTGCAAAGAATTCCACAGATTCATCACCCTCTGGCTAGAGAAATTCCTCATCTCTGTTCTAAAAAACACCCCTCTATTCTGAGGCTGTGTCCTCTGGTCTTCCACTCAGCCAGCATGGGAACCATCCTCTCCACATCCACTCTAACATGGCCTTGCACCTTTTCACGGGTTTCAATAAGGTCACCCCTCATTCTTCTGAATTCTAGTGAATATGGGCCCAGAACCATCAGCCATTCAATCCTGAAATCATTTTTGTGAACCTCCCTTGGATCCTCTCCAGTTTCAGCACATCCTTTCTAAGATAAGGGGCGCAAAACTTGCTCACAATACTCCAAGTGAAGCCTCATTAGTGTTTTATAGAGTCGTGACATTACATTCCTGCTTTCATATTCTAGTCCTTCTGAAATGAATGATAACATTGCATTTGCCTTCCTCACCACAGACTCATCCTGCAAATTAATCTTTAGGGAATCCTGCACAAGGACCCTCAAGTCCCTTTGCACCTCAGATTGTTTTATTTTCTCTTCATTTAAAAAATAGTCAACCCTTTAATTTATTCTACCAAAGTGCATGACCATACACTTCCCGACACTGTATTCCATCTGCAATTTCTTTGTCATTCTTCTAATCTGTCTACACCCTTCTGTAGCCTCTCTACTTCTCAAACACTACCTGCCCCTCCATCTATCTTCATATCATCTGCAAACTTTGCAACAAAGCCATAATGTAAGAAGAATCGGTCCCAACACAGCCCCTGTGGAACACCACTAGTCACTGGCAGCCAGTCAGAAAAGGCTCCCTTTATTCCCACTCTTTGCCTCTTGTCAATCAGCCATTGCTTTATCCATGCTAGAATCTTTCCTGTAATACAATGGGCTTGTAGCTCGTAAGCAGCCTTGTATATGGCACCTTGTCAAAGGCCTTCTGAAAATCCAAGTATACAACATCAACTGATTTTCTTTTGTCTATCCTGTTACTTCTTCAAAGAATTCCAACAAATATGTCAGCCAAGATTTTCCATTGAGGAAACCATGCTGACTATGGCCTATTTTATCATGTGCCTGAGACCTCATCCTTAATAACTGACTTCAACATCTTCCCAAGCACTATGGTCAGACTAACTGGCTATACTTTCTTCTTCCTCTCTCTCTCCCCCCTTGAAGAGTGAAGAGACATTTGCAATTTTCCAGTCTTCCAGAACCATTCCAGAATCTAATGAGTCTTGAAACACTATTACTAGTTCCTCCACAAACTCTTCATCTACCTCTTTCAGAACTCTGGGGTGTACACCATCTGGTCCAGGTGACTTATCTGCCTTCAGACCTTTCAGTTTCTTAAGAACCTTCTCTCTAGTTACGGTAATTTCACACACTTCATGACTCCTGACATCTGGAACTTCCACCACACTGCTAGTGTCTTCCACAATGAAGACTGATGCAAAATTCTCGTTCTGTTTGTATGCTATTTTATTGTCTCCCATTATCACCCCTCCAGCATCATTTTCCAGTGGTCAAATATCAACTTTTGCCTCATTTACACTTGATGTATCTGAAAAAACTTCTAACATCCTCTATAATATTATTGGCTAGCTTATTTTCGTACTCCATCCTTACCTTCTTAATGACTTTTTAGTTGCCTTCTGTTGGTTTTTGAAAGCTTCCCAATCCTCTAATCTTTGCTCTATTATATGCCCTCTGTTTGTTCTTTATATTGGCTTTGACTTCTCTTGTTAGGCCCAGTTGGGTCACCTTTCCTTTAGAATACTTCTTCCTCTTTGGGATGTGCCTTCCAAATTGCTTCCAGAAATTCCAGCCATTGCTACTCTGCCATCATCCCTGCCAGTGTTCTTTTCCAATCAATTCTGGCCTCGTGCCTCTGTAATTCCCTTTACTCCACTGTAATACTGATACATCTTGAGTTTAGCTTTTCCTTCTCAAATTTCAGGGTGTATTTGATCATATTATGAGCACTTCCCTTAAAGGTTCTTTTGCCTTAAGTTCTCTAATCAATTCTGGTTATTTACACATTAATCTTATGAAACCGAAATGTTTTATTCAGGTTAAGAGCTGGTTTCACAACTTTAGCCATTGTCTTAATTTAATTTTATGGAACAATTTGTACATTTTTTATTACTTTGAGAACAATTCTGAAATATTATTAGATTGCAACCAAAGTTTTCTCTATACCCCACCAGCTTGTATGACCGAATGTGATATCAATTTCAGTGCTCGTCTGTTTTTACTGTTTTTTTTCCAAAATTGCAACCAGTAGTAGTTTCCTCACTCCTACAGTCACACCAGATGGTAAATTAAACCGGAACTAAGTTTTTCTCAGATGACCTGGATCTCGAGGAAGCTTTTACCTCTTTTTAATTGCGCACTAAAAACTTCCACTTCATCTGGGAATCTTAAGATTCCTTAAATTTTCACAACCATCCTTGCCAACTATGCCAAACTGTTGGAATCTCAAATTCTGATCCAAGGTTCTTTCTGAAGTCATGAAAGAGACATAAAACTTGTTGCTTCATGATCACTTTATTAAGCTCTAATAGAAGAAAGTAGTAAGCAGAGTAGTGGGTCTGGTGGGGAAAGGAACAGAAAAAACAAAAACTAAAGAAAAAGGTGGCAAGCCTACATATTCTGCTCTTCTTAGACCCTATAAGTAAAAGACATTTCAAATATCTAGATAAGCATTAATCAATCAGAAAGCCCTTAATCAAATAATGTAATACCCGAGAGGCTTCCCAAATGATACAAGGGACTGCAACCACTAGAGGGCACTCTGAACAATCGCAAATGCAAGCAACGCACACAAAATGCTGGAGGAACTCAGCAGGCCAGGCAGCATCTATGGAAAAAAGTACAGTTGATGTTTCAGGCCGAGACCCTTCGGCAGGACTGGAGAAAAGAAAAGCTGAGGAGTAGATTTGAAAGGTGGAGGGAGCAGAGAGAGAGAAGCTCAGGCAATTGGTGAAACTTGGAGAGGGAGGGATGAAGTATATAACTAGGAAGTTGATTGGTGAAAAAGACAGAAGGCCATGGAAGAAAGAAAAAAAGGAGGGGGGAGGAGCACCAGAGGGAGGTGATGGACGGGCAAGGAGATGAGAGAGGGACAAGGGGATGGGAAATGGTGAGGGGGGTGGGTGGAGACATTACTGGAAGTTTAAGAAATTGATGTTCATGCCATCAGTTGAAGCCTACCCAAACAGAATATAAGGTGTTGTTCCTCCAACCCAAACGTGGCCTTATCCTGACAGTGGAGAAGACCATGGATGGACATATCGGAATGGGAATGGGAAGTGGAATTAAAATGGGTGGCCACTGGAAGATTCCACTTGTTCTGGCAGATGGAGCGTAGATGCTCAGCGAAGTGGTCTCCCAATCTATCTCAGGTCTCATCGATATACAAGAGGCCACACTGGGAGCACTGAACACAGTATATGACCCCAATAGACTCACAGGCGAAGTGTCGCTTCACCTGGAAGGATTGTTTGGGGCCCCGAATGGTAGTGAGGGAGGTGGTGTAGGGGCAGGTGTAGCACTTGATAAGTGCCAGGAGGGAGATCAGTGGGGAGGGACGAATCGACAAGTGAGTCATGTAGGGAGCGATCCCTGCAGAAAGCAGGAAGTGGGGGGGGGGGGGGAGGGAAAGATGTGTTTGGTGGTGGGATCCAGTTGGAGGTGGGAAAAGTTTCGGAGAATTGCAAATATATACTGTGACCACGAGGAAACATACCAAACAATTCAATTCAACTTTATCATTCAACCATACATGAATACTCATGAGTACAGCCAAAAGAAACAGCATTCCTCGGGGTCAAAATGCTAAACAGAGAACCAACAGTCACACACAGCACAAAGCACATATAAGATAGAAAGAAACAGCCACACAATAAAGAGTTCAAAGTTGAGTACTTTAAATTGTTAATGTAGAGCAGAATCTTACATTTAAATACAATGGTAGCACCTTTTGTTGACCCTGTACAAGCTGTTGCAATCAAACGTGTTGCCATCTTACTGGAAATCTTACTTTACATGTATATAGATAATTATATAAAATACAAGCAGGCATAAACTGTTAAACTGCAAAGGAAGTAAAAATTATACAATCTAATTAGATAGATAGATAGATACTTTATTCATCCCCATGAGGAAATTCAACTTTTTTTTCCAATGTCCCATATACCTGTTGTAGCAAAACTAATTACATACAATACTTAACTCAGTAAAAAATATGATATGCATCTAAATCACTATCTCAAAAAGCATTAATAATAGCTTTTAAAAAGTTCTTAAGTCCTGGCGGTTGAATTGTAAAGCCTAATGGCATTGGGGAGTATTGACCTCTTCATCCTGTCTGAGGAGCATTGCATCAATAGTAACCTGTCGCTGAAACTGCTTCTCTGTCTCTGGATGGTGCTATGTAGAGGATGTTCAGAGTTTTCCATAATTGACCGTAGCCTACTCAGCGCCCTTCGCTCAGCTACCGATGTTAAACTCTCCAGTACTTTGCCCACGACAGAGCCCGCCTTCCTTACCAGCTTATTAAGACGTGAGGCGTCCTTCTTCTTAATGCTTCCTCCCCAACACGCCACCACGAAGAAGAGGGCGCTCTCCACAACTGACCTATAGAACATCTTCAGCATCTCACTACAGACATTGAATGACGCCAACCTTCTAAGGAAGTACAGTCGACTCTGTGCCTTCCTGCACAAGGCATCTGTGTTGGCAGTCCAGTCTAGCTTCTCGTCTAACTGTACTCCCAGATACTTGTAGGTCTTAACCTGCTCCACACATTCTCCATTAATGATCACTGGCTCCATATGAGGCCTAGATCTCCTAAAGTCCACCACCATCTCCTTGGTCTTGGTGATATTGAGACGCAGGTAGTTTGAGTTGCACCATATCACAAAGTCCTGTATCAGTTTCCTATATTCCTCCTCCTGTCCATTCCTGACACACCCCACTATGGCCGTGTCATCAGCGAACTTCTGCACATGGCAGGACTCCGAGTTATATTGGAAGTCCGATGTGTACAGGGTGAACAGGACCGGAGAGAGATAATTACATATGATTATCTTAACTATTTTATATTTATTGTGTTTTTTATGCTTATGTGCTTTTTGACTATGTCAGGTCCAGAGTAATAATCATTTTGTTCTATGTTATACTTATGAAAAATGACAATAAGCAATCTTGAATCTTTAACTGTATGCATCTTACAAGGGCATGCTAATTAGGAAACAGGCAGTGGTGAGAACAGAACCTTCTTATAGCATCTTTGATGTATGTGACCGCCCAGGAGCTGACATTCATTGATGTGCTAGCTTTAAAGTGTAAGGTAGATCTTTTTTGGCTTTTTGTCTAAGATATTTAAAAATTGCATTAAGATCCCAGGTAAAACTAGGTAAAACTAGCATTACAACTTCAGCAAATAAATTTGATATGATGCCAACACTGCACTTCTGTGTGTGTGTGTATGCCTGGTGGAGTCATCAGGAGACAAGATTTTTGCACCGATCTTTTTGGTGATTGCTCATGCCTTGGGCATCTGAAACCTGGTGGAGCCCATCCCTCTCCAGGTTATTTTTTTATGAGTTGCTAGCTCAACACTCTGCCAGGACGGAGAGCATCCAAGGGAGCCGGCCGGATTTGAACTTGGGACCTCTTGCCCCGAAGTCCAGCACTGATGCCACTCCGTCACCAGCCGGCCTATTGATGTACATGTGACAAATAAAGCTATCGTTTCATTTTTAGATTATGGAGAAGCAAAAATATAAACCGATCAGCAGATTTTGTATTTTGTATGGTGCAACAAGAAGGTAGTCTTGGATACTGCTCATACAGAGAAAATCAGAGCACTAGAGCACAGAAATACGTCCTTCGACCCATGTAGAACATGTCGAACTTTCACTTTTTACCGTTAACCTATGACCTTCAGTTCCAGTTTCACCCAAACATACTGGAAAAGCCTGCTTGTATTACCCCTATCTATACCCCTCATAATTTTGTATCCGTCTATCAAATCTCCCCTCACTCTCATACACTCCAGGAATAAAGTCCTAACCTATTCAACCTTTCCCTGTAACTAAGATCCTCAAGTCCTGGGAACAGCCTTGTAAATTTTCTTTCTACTCTTTCAATCTTATTGATACCTTTATGCATCCCAACAGAATGCTTACTATGGTGCATCAATAAAAATTATTAAGGGTCAAAGGGGACATGCAAAATTTTGAGGAAGTAGAGGTGCTGGTGAGCTTTCTTAGCCCTGACATCAGTCCAGACTACTGGTGATGCTCACTCCTCTCAACCTCAACACCACTGACAGTAATGTGCACCAGCCTCTTCCTGAAGTCAATGACCAGCTATTTTGTTGACATTGACATCATTGATGTGCGTTGGGTGAGAGTACATTTGTGTAACACTTAATCAACAGGCTGGTATATGTCTAGGGGAAAAGGAGATCCAGCCACACACCAACCCCACCTCCCGTACACGCAGGTGCTGTGAGAATCAAGTTTATGCCTCGCGCCCGCACACAGTATCAAATTCACACCAGATACCGTTATGAAATACACTTTAAAGAGTTTACTAAAACTAAAAGAGTACTAGGCAATACAATATATATGAAAGGAAAGAAAAAAAACAAAAGGCGCCAACTTATCAAAGTTCAGTCAGTTTAGTGCACATCGTTGGAGCTCAACCATCGAACCATTCGACCCCTCGTCGCTTGCCTCCGACCTCCACGTCTTCGCACCTGGGACCACCCCCAGTGGTCAACCAAGCAGTGCAGCGCACGTCCACCTTCCTCGGCGTCTTCCTCTCGACTCTCCTCAAAAGACCGCGAAAACCCCCCCCAAGTTCCCAGCCTCACAAGACAAAATAACATTCCCCATTGGTTAACAAATGAATACAATCCCCGTATCAGCAAATCTAAAGATAAACAACTGTGAGAGAAACACTTATCAGACAAAGAAGCATTCCTACTCTTAACAAACCAAAGAAGCCATTTTGAGTCACATACACAGGACATTGTACATTTGGACTCAGGCATATCAAAAGGGTAGAATCATACACGGTTGAGTGATTATTTAAATGAAGGACATTGCATATCCAAGTAACAAACAGGAGAAACTGGAAGACAATTTTTCAGTTGTAGGAAAGCCAAGATTTGGGTTGATATACTCAGCACATAAACAGGCACTTTGGATCATCTAGTCCATGCCAACCTATTATTCTGCCTAATCCCATCTACCATACCTGGACCATAGCCATCCAAGCTCCTCTTATCCAAATTTCTCTTAAATGTTGCAATCAAAACCACATCCAACACTTCCACTGCCAACTCGATACACACTTGCACCATACATAGGTAACTTGCTGATCTTCAACTAGACCAATTTTGACCCTTGTATGAAGAGCAAAATATTAGCATCCGTAGAAGCCATTGGGATTCTCCTTCACCGTGTCTGCCAGAGCAACCTCACGCCTTCTTTTAGCCCTCCTGATTTCCTTCACCTTCTCTTATATTTCTTAAGCTCAAATATCCCATTTGTTTCTTGCTGACTATAATTGCTATGCATCTCCTTCTTCTTCTTAAGCAGGGCCTCAGTATTCCTCAAAAAACAGAGTTCCCCACACCTGCTAGCTTTGCGTTTTATTCTAACAGACCCTGCACTCTCAGTATTTCACTTTTGAAGGTCTCCCACTTAGCATGTATTTCTTTGCTGGAAAACACCCACACTTGCCAGATCCTTTCGGATGCCATCAAAATCAGCCTTTAATCTCAACCCAAGGGCCAGTCCTACCCTCCTCCTAATTTTCTAGAAACTAAAGAAATTATGATCACTAGATCCAAAGAGCTTGCAAGAAATACTTCTATCGTCTATTCTGTCTTATTCACTGATAGGAGATCCAGTATCACTCTCTCTCTTGTTGGCACCTCTATATATTCAGTAAAGAAACCTTCCTGAACGGAGTCATAAAACACAGAAACAGGCTCTTCAGCCCAACTAGTCCATGTCCCATTGACCCACCCGCACCTGGCCCATAGCCCTCCCATTGATGTACTCTTAAAGTCTGCAATTGAACCCATATCTACCATTTCCACTGGCAGCTCGTTCTGCCCTCACATCACTCGCTGAGTGAAGAAGTTCCTCTCAGATTCCCATTAATTATTTCAGCTTTCACCCTTAACCTATGACCTTTAGTTCTAGTTTCACCCAACCTCAGTGGAAAAAAAATTATACCCCTCATAATTTTGGATACTTCTATCAGATCCTCCTTCATTCTTCATGGCTTCAGAGGAAAAAAATGTCCTAACCTTTCCCTCTAAGTCAGGTCCTCAATTCCTGGCAACATCCTTGCAAATTTTCTCTGCATTCTTTCAATCTTTTTGATATAATTCTTGTAGGTAGGTGACCAGAACTGCACACAATGTGCCAAATTTCACCTCACCAACCTCCTATACAACTTCAACATAACATCTCAATACTCTGACATATGAAAAACAATGTTTCAAAAGTTCTCTTTCTAATATTCAAGGACTTATGTATCTGCATACCAAATCCTTCTGTTCTATAACACTCCTCAATGCCCTTCCATTCACTGTACAATTCCTATCCCAGACTGCCCTCCCAAAGTGCAACATCTCAAACTCAATCTTTTCCACGGATGCTGCCCGACCTGCTGAGTTCATCCAGCTTGTTTGTATGTGTTGATAACACCTCAAACTTATCAGCCATAAATTCCATCTGCCATTTTCCTGCTGGTCCATATTCCCCTGCAAGCTTTGATAGCCTTCCTCACTGGTGTCTTCTGCAAATTTGCTGATCTGATTTAGCACATTATCACTCAGATCATTGACACAGATGACAGATACCAACAGACCCAGCACCGATTCCTGTGGCACTCCATTAGTCACAGGCTTCCAGCAGAGTCGACCATCTCAGACCAATCTTTGGCTTCTCCACAAAGCCAATGTGAACATAATTTACTACTTCATCCTGAATGCCAAGCAACTTAATCATGAACAGTCTCCCATGCAAAAGACTTGCCACAGTCCATGTGACTTTATCCAGATTTGACAAGTTCTGTCAAATCCAATCCTTTCACCATATTGGAGTCCTAGTCAATATTTGGATTTTTAAAATTATCTACAATCACAACCTTATTTTTTCTTGCAAATGTCTGCTATCTCTCTACAAATATGCTCCTCTAAATCCCACAGACTGCTGGGTGGTCTATAATATAATCCCATCAACATGGTCGTACACTTCTTATTTCTGCCCCTCCTGTTTCACTAATGGCTATAATGTCATAATTACCGATCCACGGTCTATCATACTTACAAGATTCATTTCACTGAAACAGGTGCAACTCAGAACGTTAGTCCCACTATGCTCAACCTTTTGTTACTGTCTTTGTATGTCGGGTGAAAATCTACTTTCCTCACAACCACTCCATTGGCTGCCCTGGCTCTCCAGTTCCTAACCCTCTGTAATTCTAGTTTAAACCCCAACCCACCCACACCCCCCTGGAGCAGCACTAGCAAACCTTTCTGTAAGGATACTGGTCTCCCTCTGGTTCAGGTGCAAACAGTCCTATTTCTACAGGTCTTGCCTCCCCTGAAAGAGCCCAATAATGCAAAAATCTGAAGTACTCCTTCCTGCACCATCTCCTTAGCCACATGTTAAACTGCATTATCTTCCTACTTCTATCTCACTAGCACATTGCATGGGTAGCAAACCTGAGATCAACACCCTGTAGGTTCTGTCCGTTAACTTATTCCCTAACCCTCTGAACTGACTTTGCAGGAACTTGTCACCCTTCAAGCCCATGTTATTGTTACTGCTTTGGACCTTGATCTTCGGCTGCTAACACTCCCCCTTAAGAAAGTTATGGACTCAATCTGAGGTATCCCTGACCCTGGCACCTGGGAGGCAATGTACCATCTGGGCATCTCGTTCTTGTCCACAGAAACTCCTGTCCATTCTGCTAACCAATGAATCACATCTCATTACTGCTCGTCTTTTCTCCCTTGGGTGCACTGCCTGTTGGACCACATGCAAGGAACTTTATTTTTTAAAAAGTGAAAACATCAATTAAATGCAAACAAATACAAAACTGTAAAAGATCCTTTTAATTTGTTTTTCAAAAACGTTTCCATGTCTGATGTAACATAAACACTATCTGTCTGATTTACTTCAGCAGCCGTCTGAGGTACTTCACTTCAAAAAAGGTCAAGTTACAATAATTTCTGTAGTGCATTTTATGCAGCTTGATTGAATGCTCAGGGTAAACATCTTCATGCCTTGGTTACTTGTCCAAATTAAGGATGAATATAATACACGACCAAGTACTGAAACTGGTATATATGATGATATCAAATGGTTCGTACTAGGAAGATGGGCATCACAGTTTTTCTTGGAGACTTGACATGTATTTTGACTTAACTCAATAGTCAGTAAACTGACCATGGATTCATCTGTCTCATGTTATTTCCAGATAGACACAGTAATCAGTAGCTATGTGTAGACAACTTGATTGATTTTCCTTTCCCCAACTCAAAGGTATAGTATCACCTCATCAGCTGACTAGCTGCAGAGCAGCGACCAAATCTCTGACCTCCCTGCTATGTATTGGTTGAATACTCGCTGAGGAGCAACAGCATCAACAGTGTAAAGGGTGAACAGCTTCAAGCTCCTGTGCTTGAAATCTGAGAGGATCAATCCTGGGCCTTCCACACTGATCCAAATGTAACGCCTGTGTGTCCCTGCTGCCTGAGGAAGGTGTCGTGTTTAACTGGTCTCTCTCCCCCTCTCGTTTCACGTGGCTGGAGGATGGTGCCGGCTTTGGACAAGGTTTAATCGACGCGGTTTGTGGACTGGACTCTGCAGTTCACGCCATGATGTGTTTCTGCTTTCTCATTACTCCTTTGTTGCTGTTATTTTGTGTGATTTTGATGGGGGTGGACTGCCTCTGCGGCCTGCAGTCAACAAATGACGCAGCATTGAACTGAAATGAACTGAACATTCCTAGACTGTTTTGGTGACTCTGTGGTTTGATGTTTTATATTCAGTGTTTCTCACTCTTTTTTTGCTGCTTTGCGATAATTTGTTCTTTTTTTGTATGTTGGGTATTGATGTTTTCATCAGACTTGTTCTTCGTTTCGTGGCCATCGGTGGGAAGATGAATCTTAGGGTTGTATACTGCATACACACTTTAATAATAAATGTACTTTGACTTTGAAGGCAATACTTCATTAGGAGTTTAAGGATATTTGGTATGTCACCAAAGACTAGTGGATTTTTGAAGCAACACACACAAAACGCTGGAGGAACTCAGCAAATCAGGCAGCATCTTTAGAAATGGATAAAAAGTCGACGTTTCAAGCAGGGATCCTTCAGCAGGACTGGAAAGGAAGTGGGAAAAGCCAGAATAAGGTGGTGGGGATGGAGTTGTGGGGGGGCAGGGAGTACAAGGTAGAAGGTGATTTGTGAAGCTGGGTGAGGGGAAGGTAGATGTGTGGGAGTGGGGGAAGGCCATGGGTGACGTACCGCGGACTACATTCTGACTAGTTGCGTCATCAATTGGCACAAAGGTGCCAATGTGCAGAGGGTTGTAGCAGGATCCATTGTGGACACAAGCCTCCTCACTATTGAAGACATCTTCAAAAAGCCTGCTTCAAGAAAGTGGCCTTCACTATTAAGGACCCTCACCATCCAAGACATGCCCTCTTCTCATTAGGAGGTATGAGAGCCTGAAGACCCACACTCAATGTCTTAGGAACAGATTCTTCCCTGCTGCCATCAGATTTCTGAAGAGTCCATCAAACTTGCTATTCTTCTTTTGCACCATAAATTTATCGTCATAATAATATGAAGTTATAATAAAGAGCAGGCACTTGCCAGCAGATGGGTTATACTTATACAATTTCTAAAACCCAGCTACTTTTGTTAATGCCAAGTAATGTTCAAGACATTAATGCACAGAGATCATTGATGCATTATGAAGTTACAAACAATGGCTGAATCTGAAGGAAATGACAGAGACAATCTTCAGTCAGATGCTTTCTAAGTCTCCATAACCTCTAAAAGCTTAAGGAAGAAAAACAAAATGAAGACTATAGATTTGTAAAAATCACAGATAATGACATATTACAGATTATAGTGGATGAATCAACAGTGGGATAGGAATCCATTTGCAAAAAATGGAAATCTGCATTAGAATTTCTGATACAATGAATGTACATATCTAGCAAGGCAAGGCTGATATCTGCCTATGTTCTCACCGTAAACAATGAACCATTTACTTTAACACCATGGACAAGTACCTCAAAGCAATATCACAAACTGTCATCTTTAGAAGCCCAGCACATCTTTAATTCAAAGATTCATCTTTAATCTGATTGTCAACTAATCTTTAAAAAAAACAAATGGGTTCATCTGGCTAACATTGGACAGTCTTTAAATGAATCTTTGCAGACAGTGACATCAATGAATCCAACTCTGGAGATGAATCTGTTTACAAACACAATTAAATCTACAGATCTTGGAAATCCAAGCAACACACAAAATGCTGGAGGAACTCAGCAGGCCAGGCAGCATCTGTGGAAAAGAGTAAACAGTCGATGTTTCAGGCCGAGAACCTTTATTAGGATGGGAGAACAAGATAAGAAGTCAGAGTGAGAGGGTGTGGGGAGGGGAGGAAGAAGCACTAGGTGGTAGGTGAGAGATGAAACCGGGAGAGGGGAAGGGGTGAAGTAAAGAGCTGGCAAGTTGACTAGTGAAAGAGATAAAGGGCTGGAGAAGGGGGAATCTGGTAGGAGAGAGTAGAAGACCACGGAAGGAAGTGAAGGTGGTGATGGGCAGCTAAGAGATAAGGTGAGGGGGGAAACGGGAATGGGGAATGGTGAAGGGGAGAGGGGCAATTACCAGATGTTCAAAAAAATTGCTGCTCATGAATCTACTTAGTTCCATCTGTCATGGAGAAGCCTCCATCTGGATAGATATGTATCAGGCTGTTTTTGAAACATGAGATAAATATCAGTAGGCCCATTTTTAAGTCTGCATTTCAACAACAAACTTATACTTAAAGCAACAATCTCTAAAAATTTGTATTTCAGCTTGACAGGCGACATCAACACCTGAAATTCCTTCAATATTCTTGAATTCTCCTGAAACCTATCAGCACAACCCTTAAGATGTACTGACATTGGAGTGAGTTCAGAGAATTTTCACAAGAATGATTCTGGGAATGAAAGGCTTATCATATCAGGAGTGACTGATGGCTCCAGGCCTTTACTCACTGGAATTTAGAAGAATGAGGGGGAAAATCTCATCAAATGCTGAAAGGCATAGATAGAGTGGATGAAGAGAGAATGTTTCCTTAGTTGAGGAGTCTAGGACCAGAGGGCACAGCCTCAGAATAGAGGGGCATCCATTTAGAATGGAGATGAGGAGGAATTTCTTTAGTCAGAGGATGTTGATTGGTGGAATTCATTGTCACAGGTGGCTGTGGAGGCCAGGTTATGGGGGGTGTTTAAGGTGGAAGCTGATAGATTCTCAATTAGGCAGGGCATTAAAGTTTACGGGGAGAAGACAGGAGATTGGGGTTGAGAAGGAAATGGATCATCTATGATGAAATGGCAGAGCAGATTGAATAGGCCGAATGGCCTAATTCTACTCTTATGTGCTATGGAATGTTAGTGCACCACAGGTAAATTTTAAACTACGTTATGTTAGTAGTCAGACTTCCATGGAGCTATACGTGAAGTCCAATCAAGCTCAGAAAGCGTTAGAGGGGAAGAATCAATCAGGTCAGAGAGGAGCAGATAGAATGGATGAAGTGGAGAAGAGGATCAGTACAGCAGTGAGTTATGGAAGAAGTGATGAGATGGGGGGGGGGGGGTAATATTACCATAGGAACGTGAGCTGAATGGGAAACAGAAGGAAAAATCACAGCAGTGCCCAGTTAATGTTTATAGAAAAACTGCACCTAACCCAATAATTAAAACGCACTACAATTTACAAAATTGTTATTACGCACACATTTGGCTTTTTGGTAAAAGTAAATAAGCATTACCAAAGAGCCTCTTTGGCCATACTGAACCATTAATCTGTCCAGTCCCACTGACCATAACCTCCATTCCCTTCCCAGCCACGTACTGTACCTATCCAAACTTCTCTTAAAGGTTGAAATCGAACCTGTATCCACTGGCAACTAGTCCCATACTCTCACCACCCTCTGAGTGAAGTTACCCCTCATGTTCCTCTTAAACATTTAACCTATAACCTCTAGTTCTAGTCTCGCCTAACCTAAGTAGAAAAAAACCTTACATATACCCTTCAAAATTGAGTGTACCTCTATCACATTTCTTCTCAGTTTTCTATGTTCTAAGGAATAAAGTCCTAAACTGTTCAACCTTTCCCTATAACTCAGGTCCTCAAGTCCCAACAACATATATATATTTTTAAATTTGTTCTGTACTCTTCCAATCATATTGATATCTTTCCTGTAGGTAGGAGACCAGAGTACTCCAATTACTACCACACAATACTCCAAATTAGGCCTCACTGAAGTCTTATACAACTCCAACATAATATCCCAACTTTTGTAATCAACACTCTGATTTATGAAGGCTAATATGATGACCCTATCTAACTGTGACACTATTTTCATGAGATATGGATCTGTATTCCTAGATCACTGTTGTACTGCACTCCCTTCTCTTCACTGTGTTATCCCTATCCTAGTTTGCGCTTCCAATCTTGTCTGTTCCATCTGCCATTTTTACACTCATTTTCCCAGCTGGTCCAGATACCACTGCAAGATTTTATAGTCTTCCTTGCTGTCCATTTTGCTCTCAATCTTGGTGTCATCTGCAAATTTGTTAACCCGGTTTACCATAATATCATCCAAATCATTAATATAGATATCAACAACAACTGACCCAGCACCGATCCCTGAGGTACACCACAGATCTCCAGTTAGAGCGGCAACCATCTACTACCACTCCCTGTTTTTCCACGATGTCAATGTCGAATCTAGCTTACTGCCTCATCCTGAATGGCAAAAAGCAACTGAATCTTCTTGACCAACATCCCATGCGGGATCTTGTTAAAAGCTTTGCTAAAGTCTATGTAGACAACATCCACTGCCTTGCCTTCATTAACTTGCCTGCTAGCCTCTTCGGAAACCTCTATAAGGTTGGTTAGACATGACCAACTACACACAAAGCCATGTTGACTATCCCTAATCAGTCCCTGTGTATCTAATTATTTATATATCCAGTCTCTTGGAATATCTTCCAATAACTTACCCTCTACTGATGTGAGGCTCAGCGGCCTATAATTTTCCAGCTTATTCTTAGAGCCTTTCTTGAACAACGGAACAACATTAGCTATCTTCTAATCCTTCAGCCCCTCACCTGTGTCTAAGGATGCTTTGAATATCTCTGCTAGGGCCTCTGCTATTGCTGCGCTAGCCTCCCACAAAGTCCAAGGAAACACCTGGTCATGCCCTGGGGATTTATCATCCCAATTTTCCTCAAGACAGCAAGCACCTCCTCCTCTGTAATATGTGTGCAGTTCATGACATCACTGCAGTTATACCTCACGTCTACAGACGCTGTGTCCTTCTTCTGAGTAAATAGAGTTGCAAAAAATATAAGATCTCCCCCATCCCTTTAGGCTCCATGCACAGATGACCACACTGTTCTTCAAGAGGACCAATTTTGTCGCTTGCTATACTTTTGCTCTTAATATATCTGTAGAAGCCCTCGGAATTCTCCTTCATCTTGTCTGCCAGCGCAACCCCATGCCTCCTTTTAGCCCTCCTGATTTTTCTCTTTGGTGTTCTCTTCTATTTCTTAAACTTCTCAGGTGCCTCATTTGTTCCTTGCTGCTTATAATTGCTCCCTCCTCCTCCTCCTCAGCCAGGGCCTTCAATATCTCTTGAAAACCAAAGTTCCCTAAGTTTGGTTGGACCCTCAAATTCCAGATGGTCATCTGGCATTGGGTAGCATGAATCTAATCTGCCACTTCTTAAACTGATTCATCTTCATCCAAGGCTCAATGATGTAGATGCTTTATCAACAGAGGACCGTTCAATCAGCAGAACATATCCTCTGCTTTAACATCAAGGAGGAAATATCCTTGACAGAGCACTTGAAGATGGTTAGGCCTGGGTAACTAACATTGAGACTACTTGGTTCCAACAATTCTCCTTTGTGTTAAGCATAACCCCATCAAGTGACGTGTATTGCTTTTGATTTCAAATTTACTAGGACTTCTCACATCCAGTCAGCATTGCCTTGTTAACAAGAGCATTGACTCACAACTGAAAGTCAGTCCTGTGACCATCTGAAACTGAGGGATCGGAGCAGAGCACTAAATGTACTTCTATAGGTGAGTTATTGGAGGCAAGAGCCATTCTTTACTCATTTGTAGACTGAGAATGGGTGATATGGAGGTAGTTGACGGGTAGCAGGAATTGCCTGGAGTAGTTTTATCATGCTGTTTATGGACAAGCTAAAACTGAACAATATTCTACTTTTCACTGAAAGAAAAGCAGGTCATTGCTACCATCAGGTAGGAGGTACAGGAGCCTGAAAGCACACACTCAATGATTCAGGAACAGCTTCTTCCCCTCTGCCATCCAGTTTCTGAATGGGCATCGAACCCAAGAACACTACCTCACTACCTTCTTATTTTTAAATTTGAACTACTTATTTAATTTAACTATTAAATATATATATATCTATATATATTAATAAACTTACAGCAATCCACAGTTCTTTTCTTTGATATTACAGGTATGCACTGCATTGTACTGCTGCTGCCAAGTCAGCAAACTTCACGACATACTGTATGCCGGTGATATTAAACCTGAGTCTGAAGTTGGGCAACGTGTGAAAAACAAAACAGTTAATGGCTCACATCAAAGACTCTTCATTTATTTATTTTTTGAGATACAGCACAGAATAGACCCTTCCATTTCTTCGAGCTGCACTGCCAAGCAACTCCTGGTTTAACCCTAATCTAGTCAGGGGACAACTTACAGTGATCAATTAACACACCAACCGAGACATCTTTGGAATATGGAAGGAAACCACATGGTCACATGGAGAATGTACAAATTCCTTACAGGCAGTGGTGGGAATTGAACTGGTACTGTAGAGTGCTGTGCTAACCACTACGCTACCATGCCACCACACATCAGAGTATCAGACATGACAAAGAGTTTTAGACTGAAACAGCAACTACTTTTCTCTTTCCACATATTCGGCCTGACCTGTTAAGCACTTTCTGTTTTAGTTCAAATTTGCAGCATCTTTGGATTTACTTGGTTAGACCTGTACTGGAACATTTTGATTAGAAGCATGGCTAAAGCTGAACAGGGACAAGCTGTACCACATTGTGGCCCAAGGCCTTTTCTGTATCTAGTGTGCTCAGGCATTCTTCTGAACAGTGAACCTAATTGGCCGAAGGTGATAAGATGTAGAGTGTCAGCCCAAAACATCGACTATTTACTTTTTCCATAGATGCTGCGTCTGGCCTGCTGAGTTCCTCCAGAATTTTGTGTGTGTTGTTTGGATTTCCAGCATCTGTAGATTTTGTGATAAGATTTCAGCACTTCACTAAGGTGTAACACCATTGGTGGCAGGACTGCAGAGCTTTGAATTGATTGGCTGCTTTTCTCAGCACATTGCTCATGCAGGACTGCAGAGCTTTGAATTGATTGGTTGCTTTTCTCAGCACATTGCTCATGCAGGACTGCAGAGCTTTGAATTGATTGGCTGCTTTTCTCAGCACATTGCTCATGCAGGACTGTAGAGCTTTGAATTGATTGGCTGCTTTTCTCAGTACATTGCTCATGCCAAAGACTCTTTAGTCATGGGACAATTTACAATGGCAATTAACTTACCAACCGAGAAGTCTTTAGAATGTGGGAGAACAATATGCAATAAGAAGCTCACCATGAAGCCCAACCCACAATGATCACAACAATCCATATGTTACCACCTTTATGCCACCATTCTCCCATCAGGCTACTCTTCATCATCAAAATGTGGAAAAGGGACTGTTGACCACAGCATAAGGCACTGAAACAATTCAAGGAGGGAGCTCATTGTCATTCGTTGTATATATCCTAATCTTTCTAAAAGACATCCCTTCACATATGTCAGGACTAAATTTCATCTGACATTGCTCTGCCCATCTTACCAATTGATCCATTTCCTCCTGTAACCTAAGACCAGCCCCTCGCTATCAACAACACTGCCAGCTTTTGGGTCACGTTCAAACTTACTGATCATACCTCAAATCATTAACATAGATATTAAGTACCTTTCTAAGGTAAGGACATGTTCAGCACAGCTTTGTGGGCCGAAGGGACTGTACTGTTTTCTATGTTTATACCAATCTCTATACTAGTACACTACTAGTCACAGGCTTCCAGCCAAAAAAAAAACATACCCCCACCCCCCCATCACCTCGACCTTCCATTATAAAGCCAATTTGGGATTCAACTTCCCAAGTTGCCCTGGATCCAGTACAAGTCTGGGTCACAGACCCCAAGTCCATACAGTTGACATCACCAGCACTATTCTCATCAATATGTTTAAAAAATTAAACTAAGCTGGTCAGACAGGATCTCTTTTTAATAAACCCAAGGTGACCATTTTTGACCTTTCTTCTCTGCAGTTATGTTAAACTCACTGAACTGTAACTTTCGGGGTTATTTTGCTCACTCATTCATTATGTGCCCTGTCCTGTAACGTGGGTGATCTTGGTCTTTCCATAACCATGATTGTTCTTGCCAATTTTTTTCCTACAGAACTGGTTTTCTATTGCCTTCTTCTAGGTAGTGTCCTTACATGACAGGTGACCCCAGCCATTATCTATACTCTTCAGAGATTTTCTGCCTGGCGTCAGCGGTCGCATAACCAGGACTTGTGATATGTACCAGCTGCTCATACAACCATGGTGACCCTGATTGGGGGGCTGAGCAGGTGCTACATCTTGCCCAAGCAGGCTAGCAGAGGGAAGGCGTGCCTTACACCTCCTTTGGTCACCCTTATTCTGCTACCTTATATAAATAACCACATTTGCTAACCTCCAGTAATGTGGTACCTCACCTGAGGCCTGTAGAGATATAAAACTCACTTTCAGGGCCCGTGCAATTTCCCCCCTTGGCCCTTCAAGATACATTTCATCTTACCATGCAGATTTATCCACCTATGTGCCCATTACGACATGAACTATGTCCTCGTTTTTAACGACAGCAAGTTCTAAAATTTCACTTCTACACCCCTCCCCCTTGTTTTCTCTAACTATAATGTCCTGCTTCTCGGTAAATAAAGATGAGAATTATTGATTTATGATCATACCTACATCATTTGGCTCCCAAGCGTAGATTGTTGCTTTGGTCGATGTGGGCTCTACTCTTCCGCTGGTTTGTCTCCTTCCTTAACATGTCAACAAGGTAACTTTTCTTAATCTTGTCAACTGTTTTTGTGTCCCCTCTTTTTCATTTTGAATTTATTTTTAAGTATCCTCTTTTAATTTCTGGAGAAATTGAATTGCTCAAAGTACACAGAAAATAGTGGAAAGTCTTTGAACAGAACATAACTTAGTTTAATCATTTTCAAAAGCATTGAAATTTTTGAAATTCCACTATGTATAAGCCTGCTAATGTTAGGCATACAATGTTACTGAAATGTTAGGACTAGTCTTACCAATCTTTCTGGGAGATATTCTTGTTGTAAATGTGGCCAGTCAGGTTCCTATATGGAGGACAGATACACTTGCACCTCACATCTTCAGAACTCTACAGAAAAAGATTGAAATAATAAGCACCTTCCAACACTGCTGAAATACAATTAGTATATATTCTTCATTCCTTGTAGTTAATACTCCAGAATAGGACATAATAGTATTAAACAGTAATACGGACAGTAACCATACCACAAAAAATGATGCAGAAGTACAACTATGAAGACCAAAATCAAAGCTTGTAAAAACTTACAAGATTTAAAAGAATTTGCAAGTTGCTATGCCATACTCTTGATCACTTCATCATAAAGGGAAAAGTTAGTCTACTGTTGGCCAGGAAGAAAACTATCTGCAAATCAGTGAACAGGAATTTGGCAAAGGCAGTGGAAGCAGACAAACCAAATGTTGTTATTCCTGCCATGTGGACAAAGGAATGGAGGCTGCCATTTTGTGGGCCTGGTCCTGTAGCCATCATTTTGTGAATGATCAGTGAACTGGTTCTCACTCAGGGATGGCTTCATCAGAACAACTGAAAGTGGACACAATGAGACTCCTGCTGATGATCTGTGATACTTCGGACCATTTCCAAATAAGAAGCTGTTTAATTATGTAAAAATGGCAGGCTTGTGGAAATAACAGCCTGTGAACTGAAGTGGCCATGCTTGTCTAGTCTTGCTAAACTGGTTTGAAACTGTCTGAGTTGGAAAGAATAAAGAAAAGTTACTTGAGACACAAACATATTGCTTGTTGCCTTGGTCCAGATCCTACGAGAAGCTGACATACATCAGTCAGATAAGGCTGAACCAATGACATCAAAACGTGACAGACTGATTTGATAAAGGATAAGAATGGAGAATTTTGGGAGGACAGGCAGCAACATCTCTGGAGACCACCCATTGCAGAAGTGGATAACCCCACATCAGATACATGGAGATTACATCAGGATCAAGAGGGATTCCTAGCTAGCGCAGACTCATTTTCCTGGGTATTACCTTTTCTATTCCTTGACTGTTCAAGGAGGGTCAGCAAAACCAAGTGGGTGTGCACACAGAAACTTAGTTTTGTAAACTCACATGCTTATTATCAACTGAACCATTAAAGGTACAAGTCAGCTCATACAGATTTGCTCTGTGGTGAATTGATCATTACTGTTAAGGGTTAATACCTGTAACACAGTTGGCATCTACCACAGCACTGAATTTACAGAATGGACAGCAGCTACATTCAAGAACAAACCGATGAGTAATTCCCATTATATATGCATACTGTAGGTCCCTTCCCTGGGCGTGGTGACTATAACTGGGCATCTTTGAGTAGGTTATTGGACAGCAAGTGGCTCTTGTTGGCATGTTGCCAACACCACCCATCAATGTGCTGATGATTATGAGTAAGCTGATGCCACATTGGATTGTCCCAATATTTGAGAACGTAGATGGGCAATTTTCTACATAGTCAAATAAATGCAAGTGTGGCAAATGTGCTCAGGCAGCTTGGGTAAAGGTGAAGCTGGTTCTCAAGCACTCCAGGTGCTGTCTGGTCCCATAGCCCATGCTGTTGTCAGTGCTCTCAGCCGCTTCCTAATATCACACAACGTCACTGGAGTCGGTTGAAAACCAACTTCTATGATGGAGATCATGGGAGGAAGTCTGGGATAATTCCAAAACATGAGAAAAAAAATCTTCTTCTACCTGTGTCTTAGAAAAAAACAAGCTCCAGAAACTGAAAAGTGTGTAGAAGAAAATGTTATCAGTATTAAGTTCTGGAAACTAATCCATGTAACTAAAGATCATAATCACTTCAGGATGGCATTACATAAATAATGTGTGAAGCACTTCCAGCATTTTCCATTTTTATTACATACATGGGAACTGTTCAATTTAGATTAATTAACTGTTCATTTTATTGAAGTGTGATCTTGGTTTTAAATCTTTGCAGTAAAGGTTCAATCTTTAGCATTGGAGCATAAAAATGCATATATTTTAGCCCATAAGAATATAAGATATAGAAACAGAATTAGGCCATTCAGCCCATCAAGTCTGCTCTGCATCCCATCACGGCTGACTTATCCCTCTCAACCCCATTTTCCTGCATTCTCCCCTAACCTTTGATGGCCTGACTAATCAAAAACCTATCAATGACCACTTCAAATATAGCCAATGACTTTGCCTCCACAGCCATTCGTGGCAATGAATTCCACAGATTCACTACCCTCTTCATCTCTGGACTGCCCTCTGGTTCTATACTTTTCCATTAAGGAAACATCCTCTCCATCTAGGCCTTTCAACAGTCAGTAGGTTTCAATGAAATTACCCTCATTCTTCTAAACTCCAGCAAGTACAGGCCCAGAGCCATCAAATGCTCCTCAGATGTTAACCCTTTCATCCCCGGAATAATTCTCGTGAACCTCCTCTGGGCCTTCCCCAATGTCATCAATGTTATCATTTTGTCGATAAGGGGCCCAAGAACTGCCCACAATATTCCAAGTGCCATCTGACCAATCCCTTATGAAGCCTCAGCATTACATACTTGCTTTTATATTCTAGTCCTCTTGAAAAGCACGTTAACATCGCATTTGCCTTCCTCACCACCAACTAAACCTGCAAGTTAACCTTCAGGGAATCCTGCACAAGGACTCCCGAGTCTCTCTGCAGCTCTGATTTTTCAATTTTCTGCCCGTTTAGAAAATTATCTGCACCTTTATTCCTTCTACCAAAGTGCGTGACCACACACTTCCCTTCACTGTATTCCATCTGCCACTTCTTTGCCAATCTGTCTAAATCCTTCTGCAGACTCCCCGTTTCCTTAACACCACCTGCTCCTCTACCTATCATCACATCGTCCGCAAACACAGCCACAGAACGTGGAAAGTAGTCGTCCCTAATTTGACCCATATGGATCAGAACTAGTCACTGGCAGCCAATCAGAAAAAGCCCCCTTCACTCCCACTCTTTGCCTCCTTCCAGTCAGCTAATAATCTGTCTAAACTGGTATCGTTCCTGTAATACCATGGGCTCTTATCTTGCTAAGCAGCCTCATGTGTGGCATCTTGTCAAAGGCCTTCCGACAATCCAAGTACACAACATCCACCGACTTTCCCTTGTCTATCCTGCTTGTTATTTCCTCAAAGAATTCCAACTGATTTGACAGGCAAATTTCCCAATCAGGAAACTGCTGTGTACGTGGCCTGGTTACACAACAATGCTATTAATAAAAACGCTGGCGATGGAAGCCATGGTTCTTCACTGGCAGAATCCAAACTCGACACACACATACAGATCAATACGCACCTAATAACGCATGCTCAATATGCGCCTAATAGCACGTGCAATGACGACTCCCTACAACATAAAGTAGTCCCTTATGATACTGTCAGCCATACAGTACAGAAACCATGCTGACTTTGGCCTAATTTATCATGTGTCTTCAAGTACCCTGAAAGCTCATCCTTAATACCAAACTCCAACATCTTTCCAATACTGAAGACAGGCTAACTGGCCTATAATTTCTTTTCTTCTGCCCCCCCCTCCCTACTTAATTTTCCAGCCTGCCGGAACCATTCCATAATCTAATGATCACTGATCAATCTAAGGTGTGGAGGTGTGCGGTCACGCGGTAACTGAAATGCTTCTGTGTACATAGCCCTTGTTGCTGCACAGCTCGTATTTTCTTTCATATAATGTCAATATTAAGTGCAGACCAAGTAAAAAATTACCTGCTCAGAAATAGTGGTCGGCAGACCTGTGTAAAAAAAGTAAATGGAACGTTGCTAGTGATTCTTGAAAAATCGCTACCAATGCCTCTACAATCTCTTCAGCTACCTCTTTCAGAATCCTGGACAGAGTCGGTCTAGTCCAGGTGACATAACCACCTCTTTCAGAATCCTGGACAGAGTCGGTCTAGTCCAGGTGACATAACCACCTCTTTCAGAATCCTGGATAGAGTCTGTCTAGTCCAGGTGACATAACCACCTCTTTCAGAATCCTGGATAGAGTCTGTCTAGTCCAGGTGACATAACCACCTCTTTCAGAATCCTGGATAGAGTCTGTCTAGTCCAGGTGACATAACCACCTCTTTCAGAATCCTGGACAGAGTCTGTCTAGTCCAGGTGACATAACCACCTCTTTCAGAATCCTGGATAGAGTCTGTCTAGTCCAGGTGACATAACCACCTCTTTCAGAATCCTGGATAGAGTCTGTCTAGTCCAGGTGACATAACCACCTCTTTCAGAATCCTGGACAGAGTCTGTCTAGTCTAGGTGACATAACCACCTCTTTCAGAATCCTGGACAGAGTCTGTCTAGTCCAGGTGACATAACCACCTCTTTCAGAATCCTGGATAGAGTCGGTCTAGTCCAGGTGACATAACTACCTTCTGACTTTTCAGCTGCCCAAGTACCTTCTCCTTGGTAATAGCAACTACACTCACTTCTGCTTCCTTATACCCTGAATTTCTGGCAAACTGCTAATCAAGACTGGCATAAAATATTTATTAAGTTTGTCTGCCATTTCTTTGTCCCAGTTACTACTTCTCCAGTGCCATTTTCTAGTGGTCCAATAGCCACTCTCACCTCTCTTTCACTCTTTACCTATTGGTCACGGTTGCCTCATCCTCCTTCATTAAGATACATCTATCCTACTCCTTTCAAGTTGCTCCCAGACACACTAGCCATTGCTGTTCCGCCATCATCCTCCAGTAGTGTCCCCTTCCAATCAATTTTGGCTAGCTACTCTCATGCCTCTGTAATTCTCTTTACTCCACTATAATACTGACAGATCCGACTGTAAAGTTGCAGGATGAATTCTATCATATTATGATTACTGCCTCCTAAGGGTTCATTTACCTTAAGAACACCTAATCAAATCTGATTCATTGCACAACACCCAATCCAGAATTTCCATTGGGCTCAACCACAAGCTGCTCTAAAAAGCCATCTCACAGGCATGTTACAAATTCCATCTCTTGGGATCCAGCAACAACCTGACATTCCCAATCTACCTGCACATTGAAATCCCCATGAGTATCATAACATTGTCCTTTTGACATGCATTTTCTATCTCCCATTGTCATTTGTACTCCACATCCTGGCTACTGCTTGGAAGCCTGTATATAACTCTCATCAGGGTCTTTTTACCCTTGCAGTTTCATAAATCAGCCCACGAGCATTCTACATCTTATGATCCTACGTCACCTCTTTCTAAAGACTTGATTTCTTTTTTTTTACCATCAGAGCCATCCCACCCCCGCACCTACCCACCTGCCCTTTCGATACTGTGTGTATCCTCGGATTTAAACTCCCAACTATCATCTTCTTTCAGCTAAGACTGAGCGACGCCCACAACTTCTTACCTGACAATTTCTAACTGTGCTCTGTATTCTGTGTGCATTCAAATATAACACCTGCAGCCCTGTATTCATCACCTTTTGTGATTCTGCCCCCAAGTTACACTTCAACCCAACACAGACTGCAATTTTGCCCCATCATCTGCCTGTCCTTCCTCACAGTCTCACTACACACCGTATCGACTTGTACACCAACATCTCTATCCTCAGCCCTCTCACTCCAGTTCCCATTACCCTGTCAAATTAATTTAAATCCTCCCCGACAGCTCTAGCAACCCTGCCCGCAAGGATGTTGGTCCCTCAGGTTCAGGTGGAACCCGCCCCTTTTTGTACAGGTCAGACCTTCCAAAATTCCAGAAACCTGAAACCCTGCCCCCTGCACCAATCCCTCTATTATGCATTCACCTGCCAAATCATCCTGTTCTTACCCACACAGTCAGCAATTCGGGGGTTACTACCCTTGTGGGCCTGATTTTCAGCTTTCTACCTAAATCCCCATATTCTCTCTTCAGGACCTCCTCCCTTTTCCTAGTTGTGTCGTTGGTACAAATATCCGGCTGCCCGGCCTCCTCCTTCAGAATGCCGTGCATCCATCCCTGACCCTGGCACCAGGGGGGCAATTTCCATTCGGGTGTCTCTTTCACCTCTACAGAATCTTCCATCTACTTCGCTACCTGTGGAATCCCCTGTCACTACTGCATCCCTCTTTTCCCTCCTGAGTCACAGAGCCAGCCTCAGTGCCAACTCATAGATCCCTCTTCCCACCACAGCCACAAACATTCCATGCTGTAACACTGCTCCCGCAAACGCACATGCAGCTCACAAACTTTGCAGTTTGCCCACACTGTGCCTGTCGTCCTGCATTTCCCAGGCAAGTTGGGATTCTGACTGAGGACACGACATTTCAGTTCATATCTACCATGAAACAAAATCACTGCAGATCTTCTACAACAGAATGTGGTGGAAATGCCTCGCAGGTTTGGAGAGTACTTGTACTGAGGGAAAAAGGACATGTTTTAGGCTGCTCTTTCGTCAGACTTCTTATTTATGGATCTATAAAATATTGGTGTTATGTAGTGAAACACCTTGATTCTATAATTTCCTGGTCTGCTTACTCTTCAGTAATAATAATTTGTTAACTATGTGTCGGCTCCTATTAAACGCTGCACTCTGGTACGAATGTGAGAAATTGAGACGTCTAGCACTACGTTCCAGTTTTATAACTAAGCCCTCTCATGGCTGGCTTAAAACTCTATCTTCCTCATTAGGCTTAATAGACAGGCAAAGACAAATCTATCAGTTTCAGTGCTGAAAAGTTAAAGTGGTCAAATATCTGCAGCTTTTTATGGAAATGGTTTCTGTTTCAGCTATGCTTTGTGTGACGACCAACTTTCTGACATCGTCTGAATGCACTGGTTTTAATTTTTTAATTTGCAACTCCTAGACTTTCACCTGAGGAAGTAATTTATCACTGTGTACCCGAACAGATCATTCACTATCTTTTATGTTATTCATTCACTGGATGCTCATCCCTTTGTCTGGAGAAAGCAAGGATACACTGCCTTCCTGCCAACTGCATGAGTTGCTTGGCCAAACATCAAGCACATGGGCCAGTCCAGATAAGGACAATAGATTTTCTTTCTCAAAGGATAACTGTAATATTACTAAAAGGCTCATTCCAATTTTTAAAACTAAATTCCACATTGTCTGTGTATTATCTGAATCTACAAACCTGTGCTGCCACTGCAAGTTTTCCTGTGTAGCTGCACCTCGTCGTACTTGAGCATATGACAATAAACTCATAGTAAAACTTAACTCCCATGTGTATGATGGGATTTGAACTAAAATTCCAGATTTCTCCAGATTCCAAGTCTCTGGCCTAATAGTCTAATAATTTAACTATTAAGCTAACAAACACTTAAGACTACTGAAAGCACTGAGCACCTCAATTTGAGAACCCCTTGATCTATTTCCAAGAAACAAAACCTTGACTAGACTGTCTACACAATTTAAACTTCTAGCTCGTAGCCTAAGGGTACCACGGTAGCGTAGCAGTGCAAGGCTGTTACAGCCCAGGGCATTCTGGACTTCAGAGTTCAATTCTGACGCTGTCTGTAAGTACGTTCACCCTGTGAGTACTGGGTTTCTCCTGGGTGCTCTGGTTTCCTCTCACAGTCCAAAGATGTACTGGTTAGTAGGTTGATTGGTCATTGTAACTTGTCCTGTGATTAGGCCAGGGTTAAATAGGTGGGCTGCTGGTGGTATGACTCACTGGACCGGAAAGGGCTGTTCCTCTAAATAAACAAAAGAATTAAAAAATAAAAGAAATAATAAATACACATCTCTCTGATGTTTTACCCTCAGGCAACCAAGCATATATCTGTCCTAAAACAGATCTATTTAGAGTACAGTGCTTGATACGTAGTCGTGGGATTTACAACTTCAGCACTGCCTAAGTTAGAGAGTCAACTGCTTGAAGTTGCAAAGAATTTTCTATCGTGCAGAACACAGTGATGTCAGTTTTACAGCTAAGGGACGCGGCTCATGAATGCACACCTGATCACAAAGATCACTGTGTTCTGTGATGTGCATTTATTCCCTTCCAGCATGATTTGAACTCAGTTATTTTCCATATAGCTTCAAACAGTACCCAGCAGTAACAATGTCATCACATTGACTGAGTGTCCTCCAAAAGCATTACTTATTTAATCCACATAAAGATTAAACTACAAACCGAAAAATTGTTGAGGTAAAAAAAAATCATAAAATGTTTAAAGTGTTATTGGAGAAAGAACAATTCACACATATAATTCTTTAAGGTTAGAGAGGCTGTTCATCAGTAGTTACACCATACCCTATGGTCAGACTTTTCAGAACTGGTAAGGAAGTTCAAAGACAGAGAGATTCCCACATTCTAGTAAGATTAAAAATAGAAGAACCAGGCTGATTAATGTGTGGCTAAACATTGTGTTGGAGGGAGGGATTCAGATTCCTTGGGCCAGTCTACAGGCAGAAGGGAACTGCTCAAAACGGATGGCTTGCTGCTTAACAGGACTTAAAACAATGTCCTAGAGGAAAGGTCCACAAATATGGCCCGAGAGGATTTAAAATGAATTTAGAAGAACTTGGGTACATAGGATCACAGTGTGGTACGGCTTGGAAGCAAGTTATTCGGCCCGTAGAGTTATATCAGCTCTATGTAAAAGCAAATCACCAGGACCCATTCACCACCCTTGACTACTTGAATTTAAATTCCCCAAATGCTACGACGCGATTTGAATTCATGAATCTGAATCTATGCTTTAGAACTCTGGTGATCACTCTGCTACTCTGATGCTGTCACAGAAACGGAACAAAGGAAGTGATGAACAGGAATACAAAATGATTCCACCGTATTAGATTCAACTCACACTAGGGCTTAGAATGGACATATACGTGAAGCAGAACATGGTCATCTGCAAGTACAACCAGCCGCGTGAGGTTACACTCAGCGGTCACTTTATTAAGCACAGGAGTAGACCCCGGTGTGGTCTTCTGTTGCTGTAGCTCATCCACTTCAAGGTGCGACGTGTTGTGCGTTCAGAGATGCTCTTCTGCACACCACTGTTGTAACGTGTGGCTATTGAAGTTACTGGCGTCTTCCTGTCAACTTGAACCAGCCTGGCCGTTCTCCTCTGACCTCTCTCATTAACAAGGTGCTTCCACCCACAAGGAACAACTGCTCACTGTTCCGTAAACTCTAGGGACTGTCGTGCATGAAAATCCCAGCAGATCAGCAGCTTGTGAGAAACTCAAACCACTCCATCTGGCACCAACAATCATCTCACTGTCAGATCACATTACTTCTCTATTCTGATGTTTAGTCTGAACAAGAAATGAACCTCTTGATCGTGATTGCAGGCACTGAGTTACTGCCACATGATGTCTGTATTAGTGAGCTGGTACACAGATGTACCTAATCAAGTAGTCACTGAGCGGACGATGGAACTATGATAACTCAGAGTCATATGATTGTACTGGACATGAACAGTCCCTTCAGCCCACCAAGCCATAATGACCAAATCAGGCACCCATTTACACTAATCCCATGTTATTCTCTCCATATTTCTATCAATTTCCCCAGATGGCAACACTCCCTTACACAATATGGTTAATGGGCCAGTAAGTTGCATGTCTTTGAAATGTGGGAGGAGACCAGAGTGCCCAGATGAAGCTCGTGTAGTCGCACTGAGAACATGCAAATGCCACGCAGGCAGCAGCAGAAATTAGGGTTGAGTCCAGGTCACAGAAGCTGTGAGTCAGCAGTCCTACTAACTGAACCACTGTGTCACCCTGGAACCATGGCTCAAAAGAAAGGGCAGAAGTGGGCACTTAATATTCCAGAATACAAGGTTCAATGAAAAAAGGAAGAAAGGAGGTAGGATTGCATAGCATGTGATTATGCTAACAGAGTAGCTCAGAAAAAGGTAGTCCTTTGGAGACCAGCTATCAAAAGAAGAAGTGAGTTATATACCCAGGGAAATGTTTTTACTGCATGTGGTTAGTATCTAAATGACTATGAGAGATGTGAAAGCAGAACTAATCAGAGCCTTCAGAGAGGAAATCAGATACATACTGGGTGAATAATTGATAAAAGAGACATGTTATAAAGTCAACACCAACTTGATGGGTTGAGTAGCTTCCTGTTGTTCTGTAACAAATCTATAATTCTCAGCATACTATTAAAAACTCAAGTATACTTCATTTGACAAGGCTTAAGATTTTGGTAATTGTTTTTACAGGTGGAACAGTGCACAACAGATTGAAGCTCACATTTGATTCTGTTTGGACTGCTTCTGTTGAAGGCTTCATTACCTTGAGTTGTGAAAGCGGGAGGTATCATCAACACCAATATTTTCAATTGCCATGTTTAAATGCACACAAGTTGACAGCAGAGTTTGCTGTCACTTCTAGGATCAACAGCATTACTGACAAACTTGAATCCATTCAGAATCATGCATCATATTTATTAATCACAGGTTCTAACACATCAGACTTTAGCTTCTCCTTCTCAAATTGCAGGATGAATTTGATTACATCATGATCATTGATCCTTACAGCTTCCTTCACCTTAAGCTCTCTAATCAATTTTAGTTCATTGCATAACACCCAAATCAGAATAGCTGATCCCCGGTGGGCTCGACCACGAGCTGCTCTAAAAGCCATCTCATAGGTACTCTATAACTTCTCCCTCGTAAGGTCTGACATGAATCTGATTTTCCCAATCTACCTGCATATTAAAACCTTGCATGACCATTGTAACATTGCCCGTTTGAGATGCATTTTCTATCTCCCATTATGATTTGTACACCACATCTTTGCTGTTGTTTGGAGGTCTGTATATAACTCCCATCAGGGTCTTCTTACCCTTAAAATTTCTTAGCTCTACCCACAACGATTCTATATCTTCCAATCCTATGTCACTTCTTTCTAATAATTTGATTTCATTTTTTACCAACAGAGCCATCCTACCCCCCTCTGCCTAACTGCCTGTCAATTTGATACATTCTATATCCTTGGACCTTAAGCTCCCAACTATAATCTTCTTTCAGCCATGATTCAGTGAAGCTTACAACGTCATACATGCCAATCTGCAACTGTGCTCCAAGTTCATTTACCTTACTCCGTATACTGCATGCATTCAAATATAACACCTTCAGTCCTGTCTTCAGCACCCTTTTCAATTTTGTCCGCTTTTTACACTGCATCTCATCCCCTTGGCTGCAATTTTGCTCTACCATCTGCCTGTCCTTTCCAGAAGTCTCACTACACACTGTCTCTGTTTGTAAACCAACCACCCATCCTCACTCCTATCACTTCAGTTCCCAACCTCAGCCAAATTAGTTTAAACCCTCCTGAACAGCTCTGGCAAACCTGCCCACAAGGATATTGTTCCTGCTTGGATACATTTAAAAATTTAATCAAATTAAAACAGAAATAAAAAAAGTCATCTGTCCTCTCGATTGGTGTTCGCTCAGCTGTCCATGTGCTCATCAGCTTATAGATAATAGAAATTAGAATTAAGTACAGTCAGACAGAGAGTGACTGGATAGGAAACTGGATATAAGTAGCACCTCTCACATCAAGCTGCAACATTTTCCAGACAGGTTTTTAAAAAAAAGTATAACAGAGGAAAATATGGCAGATAATTTATCTCATAATAACAATGAGATAATTGGATCACACAGAGTGAGAAATGTAAAAAGAAACTGAAGATACTTTAAATCTGAAATTTAAAAAATCCAAAGATGCTAGAAATACAGCAGATCAGGCAACATGTAGAGTGAGAAACAGAGTTTACATTTCAGGTCAAAAAACCTTGACTGGGAGTATTTCCATTGACTTTTATGAGGAATAAGAATTGAGCAGCACAATGCCTTTTCTCAAATACCATCAGTTACGTTCAATGGAGCGGATGAAAAATTATGTCTGATGTAAAGTTAACAGCTTTGATGGGGAAAGCAGAAGATAGCTATCTTTCAAAGGACAAGAATCATCAAGCATTGGCATTGTAGAATGGGGTTCTTTTACAAAGAGTTAAACAGTTCAAATAGGGTAATAATCATAAAGTAAATAATAAGTTTCTCTAAATCAGGAGCTCCCAACTGTTTTTTATGCATTAATCGAGGGGTCCATGGACCCCAGGTTGGGAAACTGATCTAAATGGATTGAAAGAATTTTTGCTGCTTGTAAATTGATGATCCATGGAAGAAATTAGTTGCATTTGAGCTGAGGTTCCCAACCTGGGGTCTACGGACTCCTTGCTTCATGTCATTGGCCCATGGTGTAAAAAAAGGTTGCAAACCCCTGCCTCAGAGGGTTTCAATAAAGCAGGGATGAGTGGATTGTGACATGGGGAGAGCAAGAGGGAGTTTGATGGCTGATGCTGACTAGGTGGGCCGAATGGCTTGCTTCATGCTGTATCTCCCCATACATGAACACAGCCAAATTAAACAGCGTTTCTCTGGGGGCAAGGTACAAAACACAGTATCAACAGTCACACACAACACAAGGCACATACGGCACCCATAAGACAACAGTAAAATACTGTCACACAAAAGATATATAGTTCAAGACACGGAGTCTGTGACTGTTGCCACACTACAGCTTGCCTTACCCAGCAGACGGGGGGGGGGGGGGGGGTACACCTCTGGTGGAGCACACTGACTGTCGCCTCTCCCCTGGATGGGGCCAAGTCCTCACTACTACTGAGACCACGCAGCTCCACCACCGTCTGCCAATGAATCAGACTCGCAGCATCCCACATTAACAATGTCCAAGAGCGTCTTATGATGAGAAGGAAAGCAATTAAGATATTCACTCACTGTTGGACTGCACACCGACTCCTCTGATGCCCCGCTGACATAACAGCAGCAGCATGATCTACACCATGCCCAGCTCCTTCAGACTTTCTGCCAACGACCAACTCATTGATGGAGTTAGGCCTGCAGTACTTTAAGTTCTTAATGCCCAGCAGGGTCTTGCAATCATAAAAACACCTTTAAAAGACAAAGTCCAACCCTACGTCCCCATCGTGAGAGCAGGAAATGTGTAAGGCTGGCCGACAGGGCTCTGGTGAAGAGGTATAGGTCAGTCCCCTGTACAGTGGGTACAATGATTGCAGAAGCAGTGATGAACTATCGACTTCAAATGACCATGGAGCTGGGAGGTCATTGATGACCTATGCTAAGGGCCCAAGTAAGCAAGTTAAAAAGGACAACAAGACCTTTGGTTGACCTGTCGAAGCCACTGCGATCTTCCTGGAAGCAGATGCAGAGAGATTCCCCTCCCAGCACCCTGCCATCAGATAGAGAGTCTACAGGTCACAGGGCCAGCTATTTCCAGCAAGCAGTTTGATGATGATTTATAATTTGTAACCTTGTGATTACAAGCGTAATTACACTTCAGAATGAACCAGGCACACGCTGATATAACAAGTGCACGTGAGTCAGAGTCAGAAGCATACATCACAGAAATGTGGTCTGCAGATCTTCGTGTCCATGCTGGCCATTAATCACCTTACAGAGAGACGGAATTCAATCCAGGGTCGTGTGAAATAACACCCTTCTGGAATTCATTCATTCCCTATGTGTGACATGGGTGATCACGGTCATTCCATGACTATGATTGCTCTTGCCAAGTTTTTCTACAGAAGTGGTTTGCCATTGCTTTCCTCTGGGCAGTGTCTATACAAGATGGGTGACCCCAGCCATTATTGATACTCTTCAGAGATTGTCTGCCTGGGATCAATGTCACATAACCAGGGCTTGTGATCTGCACCAGCTGCTCATATGACCCTCCACCACTTGCTTCCACGGATTCACGCGACCCTGACCGGGGGCTAAGCAGATGCTACACCTTGCCCAAGGGTGACCCGCAGGCTAGCGGAGGGAAGGAGCACCTCACATCTCCTCTGCTAGAGACCTATCTCCACCCTGCCACCAACCCTTTTGGAATATCTACAGTGCCTACAGAATGTATTCACCTCCCTTGAAAATTTTCATGTTTTATAACATTGAATCACAGTGGATTTAATTTGGCTTTTTTGACATTGGTCAACAGAAAAAGACTCTTTCGTGTCAAAGTGAAAACAGATCTCTACAAAGTGATTTAAATTAATTACAAATATAAAACACAAGATAATTGATTGCATAAGTATTCACCGCTTTCATCTAAGTATTCAGTAGATGCACCTTTGGCAGAAATTACAGCCTTGAGTCTGTGTGGATAGGTCTCTATCAGCTTTGCACATCTGAACTCTGCAAATTTTCCCCATTCTTCTTTACAAAGCTGCTCAATCTCTGTCAGATTGCATGGGGATTGTGGGTGAACAGCCCTTTTCATGTCCAGCCACAAATTCTCAATTGGATTGAGATCTGGACTCTGACCTGGCCACTCCAGGACATTAACTTGTTGTTTTTAAGCCATTCTTGTGCAGCTTTGACTTTATGCTTGAAGTCTTTGTATTACTGGAAAATAAATCTTGTCCCAAGTCACAGTTCTCTTGCAGACTGCATCAGGTTTTCCTCCAGGATTTCCCTGTATTTTGCTGCATTCATTTTACCCTCCACCTTCACAAGCCTTCCAGCAGTGAAGCATCCCCACAGCTTGATGCACCCACCATCATGCTTCTTGGTAGGAATGGTGTGATTTTGATGATGTGCAATGCTTGGCTTATGCAAACATGATATGATGGCCAAAAAGCTCAATTTTGGTTTCATCAGACCATAGAACCTTCTTCCAGCTGTCTTCAGAGTCTCCCACATGCCTTCTGGCAAACTCTAGCCAAGATATCATGTAAGTTTTTTTTTCCAAACAGTGGATTTCTCTTTGCCACTCTCCCATGAAACTGCGACTGGTGAAGCACCTGGGCAACAGTTGTTGTATGTGCAGTCTCTCCCATCTCAGCCACTGAAGCTCGTATCTCCTCCAGAGTCGTCATAGGTCTCTGGGTGGACTCCCTCACTAGTCCCCTTCTTGCCACTCTTTTTTGAGTTTGGCCTGCCTTAGGCAGATTCACAGCTGTGCCATATTCTTTCCATTTCTTGATGATTGACTTAACTGTACTACAAAGGATATTCAGTGACTTGGAAATTTTCTTGTATCCATCTCCTGACGTGTGCCTTTCAATAATCTTTTCGTGGAGTTGCTTGGGGTGTTCTTTTGTCTTCATGGTGTAGTTATTGCCAGGATACTGACTAACCAGCAGTTGGACCTTCCAGATACAGGTGTATTTTTACTACAATCAACTGAAACACCTTGACTGCACACGGGTCTCCAAAAATAGATCCCATTTAACTAATTATGTCATTTCTAAAACCAGTTGGCTGCACCAGTGATGACTTAGTGTGTCATATTAAAGGGGGTGAATACTTATGCAAGTAATCACCTTCGGAGAGATTTGTTTTCACTTTGACATGACAGAGTCTTTTTCTGTTGACCACTGTCAAAAAAGCCAAATTAAATCCACTGTGATTCAATGTTGTAAAACGATAAAACATGAAAACTTCCGGGGGGGGGGGGGGGGGGAACGGATGAATACTTTTTATAGGCACTGTATATATAAAGACAGCACGTAATGGCAACCATTTTAAAAGGTAAGCTGGTTGCATATAATTATAAATGGATCAAATGCCACAGCAAGATGTGAAAGAAGCATAGTGGCTATCCAGATTGCCCTTAGAAAACAAAAACAGAAGAAACTTACTGCAATTTTACATATGCCAACACGAAAAAATCTGCAGATGCTGGAAATTCAAGCAACACACACAAAATGTTGGTGGAACGCAGCAGGTCAGGCAGCATCTATAAGGAGAAGCGCTGTCGACGTTTCGAGCCGAGACCCTTCGTCAGGACTAACTGAAAGAAGAGATAGGAACAGATTTGAAAGTGAGAGTGGGAGGGGGAAATCCAAAATGATAGGAAAAGACAGGAGGGGGTGGGATGAAGCTAAGAGCAAGAAAGGTGATTGACAAAAGGGATACAGAGCTGGAGAAGGGAAAGGATCATGGGACGGGAGGCCTTGGGAGAAAGAAAGGGGGAGGGAAGCACCAGAGGAAGATGGAGAACAGGCAAGGTGTGATTGTGAGAGGGGCAGAGAGAGAAAAAAAAAGGGAAAAAAAGTGGGGGGAATAATATAAATAAATAGATGGGGTAAGAAGGGAAGGAGGGGCATTAACAAAAGTTAGAGAAATGAATGTCCATGCCATCAGGTTGGAGGCTGCCCAGACGGAATATAAGTTGTTATTCCTCCAACCTGAGTGTGGCTTCATCTTGACAGTGGAGGATGCCATGGATAGACATATCAGAATGGGAATGGGACGTGGAATTAAAATGTTTGGCACTGGGAGATCTTGCTTAAACTAAAGGTGTAGCCATGGGCACCCGTATGGGTCTGAGCTATGCCTGCCTTTTTGTTGGCTTTGTGGAACAGTCCATGTTCCAAGTCTATACGGGTATCCGTTCCACACCTCTCCTTCGCTACATCGACGACAGCATTGGCGCTGCCTCCTGCATGCATGCTGAGCATGTTGACTTCATTAACTTTGCCTCCAACTTTCACCCTGCCCTCAAATTTACCTGGTCCATTTCTGACACCTCCCTCCCCTTTCTTGATCTTTCTGTCTCTATCTCTGGAGACGGCTTATCTACTGATATCTACTATAAGCCTACAGACTCTCACAGCTACCTGGACTATTCCTCTTCCCACCCTGTCTCTTGCAAAAATTCTATCCCCTTCTCACAATTCCTCCGTCTCCGCCGCATCTGCTCTCAGGATGAGGCTTTTCATTCCAGGACGAAGGAAATGTCTTCCTTTTTTAAACAAAGGGGCTTCCTTTCTTCCACCATCAACTCTGCTCTCAAACGCATCTCTCCCATTTCCCGCACATCTGCCCTCACCCCATCCAACCGCCACCCCACTCGGGATAGGGTTCCCCTTGTCCTTACCTACCACCCCACCAGCCTCCAGGTCCAACATATAATTCTCCGTAACTTCCGCCATCTCCAACGGGATCCCACTACCAAGCACATCTTTCCCTCCCCCCGCCTTCTGCTTTCCGCAGAGATCACTCCCTATGCGACTCCCTTGTCCACTCGTCTCCCCCCCCATCCCTTCCCACCGATCTCCCTCCTGGCACTTATCCTTGTAAACGGAACAAGTGCTACACCTGCCCTTACACTTCCTCCCTCACCACCATTCAGGGCCCCAGACAGTCCTTCCAGGTGAGGCGACACTTCACCTGTGAGTCAGCTGGTGTGGTATACTGTGTCCGGTGCTCCCGGTGTGGCCTTTTATATATTGGAGAGACCCGACACAGACTGGGAGACCGTTTCGCTGAACACCTACGCTCGGTCCGCCAGAGAAAGCACGATCTCCCAGTGGCCACACATTTTAATTCCACGTCCCATTCCCATTTTGATATGTCTATCCATGGCCTCCTCTTTTGTCAGGATGAATCCAAACTCAGGTTGGAGGAACAACACCTGATATTCCGTCTGGGTAGCCTCCAACCTAATGGCATGAACATTCACTTCTCTAACTTCCATTAATGCCCCTCCTCCCCTTTTTACCCCATCCCTTATTTATTTATTACTCCCCCCCACTTTTTCCTCTCTCTGTCCCTCTCACAATCACTCCTTGCCTGTTCTCCATCTTCCTCTGGTGCTCCCCTCCCCCCTCCTTTCTCCCTAGGCCTCCCATCCCATGATCCTTTCCCTTCTCCAGCTCTGTACCCCTTTTGCCAATCAACTTTCCAGCTCTTAGCTTCACCCCACCCCCTCCTGTCTTCTCCTATCATTTTGGATTTCCCCTCCCCCTCCTACTTTCAAATCTCTTACTATCTCTTCTTTCAGTCAGTCCTGACGAAGGGTCTCGGCCGAAATGTCGACTGTACTTCTCCTTATAGATGCTGCCTGGCCTGCTGTGTTCCACCAGCATTTTGTGTGTGTTGCCTGACATTTTACATATCATTGCTTAGGTCACAACAGCAGAAATCTGGAAAACGCGTGGCACCAAAATGCAAGAGAAAATACAAATATCTGAGTCTAGGATCTTCCCAACATGAGGGTCTTCAGTTCTGATAAAACAACTAATAATGACAGAGTTAGTTGCCTTGGAGCAGAGAAGGTTGATATGATCTGTTAGAGACTTCTTATGGATAATGACAATATTTAACAGAGGAAATTCTCGATCCTTTGGCTAAAGGGTCAACAATCAGAGGTAACAAAAACATCACTGAAGGAAAAGGAATTTTTTTCACACAGTGTTTAATATTCTTCATGAAAAGATGGGGGAAAGTGGATGAATTCAAAAGATACTTGTACGGATGAGAAATTGTGATGGATATTCACGGTCTTAGCCCAATGGGATCGCTTCTTAGTTTTTTATTTTCCCAGGCTTGGCTTTCTAGACACAGGAGCTATGAACTTCTAAAGTTCACTGCATAGTTTTTGAATAAATTAAACTCCCAACCAATTTTCATTGTTCATCTTCTGATCGTAAATGGGCGACCAGTCTTCAGTTCTTAAAGTGTGAATGGAAAGCAGTAATCAGTTTGAAATTTAAAATTCAGCTTTGCTAACAAGCACTGTCTACAGAGCAGACTGCTAGTTATGGCTTCTGGTCTAAGTGCTTATGAGGTGCAGTACAAAACAATGGGTTATTTACTTGGGCTTGTTTTAAAACAGACAATGCAGGGCAAGTTGTTTAGTTTAAGGAAGCTTGCAGATGAGATGGATAATATCACTCAGCATATCAATATTAATAAGTTGTAAGGTTTGTGTACTATTGGAATCATTCATTGTGGGAACCTGGGAACTGCGTCTCCAAGAAGCTTTCAGACCACTTGTGTTAAAAAGTATCTGGAAAAAAAAATCACATGTGTGTGATAAAAAGACAGCAGAAATTTAAAAAGCAACTCAGCCTCATTAGTTCAGGACCATCCAGAAACATGACAGAATTATAATTAGAATCCATTCCTCTGCCTTCGATTAGAATTAGAATCCATTCCTCTGCCTTCGATTCTGAGATTGAGAACCGGTTTACCTGTGGTTTATGGAAATATCTTTTTAGCTTATAGGAACTATACCTGTGTTTTGAAAATCCTTCGTTTTTCAGAAATGGTTTGGCATCTAGACGTTTATAAGATAGAAATTCTCTGAGTTTTGAATGTTGTTTAAATTTAAACATGTACCATGAAAATAAATGAGCTGTGTTTAAATTACTTTGTTAGTTGTAAGCATTTTCTACTTGGTAGGGAGAGGGGACCCACCAATCAAATCGTGGGTATTGGCAGCTAACCTCACCACGGAGGGCGTCCTTGAGGATTAGATAGTCACAGTTCAGCCTCTTTTTAATGAAGGTGCTCCTGGCTACTTCCATCAGATAGGCTTTCGTTTGAGTTTAGAACCCAATGACATCACAAAATTTAGTGGATATGAGGATAAAATCTAGGAGACGCCCAGTACCTGCTCTCTCAAAGGGCCAATAGAGAGGAGCCAATGAACTATTTTTTCCCCTGGGGCATAAGGGACCGAGATGTGGCCTGACCGAGGTGTATACGATCGTGTGGGTTACAGATAGTGTGAACGTGTTCAGTCCTTTTCCCTAGATTGGTGAATCAAACAATCGAGAGCAAAGTTTAAAGGTGAGAGGAGAAACATCTAATAGGAACTTGAGGGATATTCTCCCACCCCCACAAAGGGGAATAAGTATGTGGAACTAGCTGCCAGAGGAAATGACTGAGGCAGCTACAATAATGTATTTTACAAGATGGTTGTTCAGGTACACGGATAGTAAAGGCTCAAGGCCAAATGCGCTCTTATAGGGCCAGCTCGGATAGACATCTTAGTCGGTGGGGCCAAAGAGCCTGTTGGGTGTCATATGGCACATCTAAAGACTGCCACTCGAGACTATGATCCATGCAAAATAAGCTAGAGCCCTGTAATAATTTCATAAACCCGCCCAGTGCTGCTGTTACTGGGAGAGCTTTGCTGATCTCGCTGTATAAATGGCCACAGCACCAATAGGTGACCTGATTCAGGGGATGCGCTCGGCCTTACCTTGGAGGATTCGGTCACCGCCAACACTATCAGCAGGTAGAGCACGGTTAGCGCGCTGCTGACCGCCATGGGCTCGGTCCTGACACAGTACCGGGCGGTAGAAAATCAGACAAACCCCGACCTCGGCACAGACACCCCGGTACAGCATCGGTCAGCTGCTCCCGCCTCCGTGAAGCCCCATTGGTGCCTTCCGTTCCACCTGTCCTCGGATTCAGCGCCTGATTGGTCCGCGGAGCTGTCCATTGTTCTACGCTAGAGTCGGTATCTGTTCTTGGAGAGACGCAGGGAAGGCGCTTTGCGTTCGCGTTTGTTCCGTTTTTCTCAGATATTGCAAACTTTAAAAACACAAACCTCTCGCTCATGCTGCACTAGGAGTTCCGTTTGATGGAGGATTGGTTAACCAGTGTGACTTATCGGCCTTTCGGCTTGTATCTGAAAACTTGTTGCAAATGGAAAATACTGTTTCATGGATATTGTCATGTCCACATCAGGTACGGTATTCCTGATGCCGTTGTGGTCCCTCTGGTGTCGTTCAGCTTGCTGAAGCTCCGTGTCCAAGTCAGTGAATGAGTGACGGTGATAATCAGCCTCCCAAGTCAGTCCAGAGCAATATGCCCTCTGCTGCAGAGCGGTAACCCAGTGGGCAGGAAGTTAACAAATGGAATATAAAATAACACAAAGTACACTACAGATGCTGTGGTCTGCAGCGTAAGATAACGTGTGCTACTGCACTGTGGAAGGAAGCACAAAATAGTGGATAATTTTCAAAGCACTGGTTGATGGCTTGATTAGTAAGGGCATCAAAGGTTACAGGAAGAAAGCAGGGGAACCACGCATGAGGCTGCTTTAACGAGATAAAATCCTATGGCATTACAGGAAAGATACTGGCATGGATAGAGGAATGGCTGACAGGCAGGAGGCAGCAAGTGGGAATAAAGGGGCCCTTTTCTAGTTGGCTGCCAGTGACGAGTGGTTTTCCTCAGGGGTCAGTATTGGGAGCACTACATTTCACATTGTCAGTGATTTGGATAATGGAATTGATGGCTCTGTGGCAAAGTTTGCAGATGATACGAAGGTAGTTGGAGGGGTAGGTAGCAATATGATTGCAGCAGGACTCAGACAAGTTGGAATAATAGGCAAAAAAAGTGGTAGATGGAAAACAATGTTGGGAAATGTAGGATAATGCATTTTGGTAAAAGGAACAATAGTGCAGACTATTATCTAAATGGGGAAATTCAAACATCAGAGGTGCAGAGGAACCTAGGAGTCCTTGTGCAAGACTCCCAGAAGGTTAATTTACAGGTGGAGTCTGTGGTAAAGAAGGCAAATGCAATGTTGGCATTTATTTCAAGGGGAATAGAATATAAAAGCAAGGAGATAATGCTGAGGCTTTATAAGACACCAGTCAGGCTGCACTTGGAGTATTGTCAACAGTTTTGGGCCCCATATCTCGGAAAGGATGTGTTGTCATTGGAGAGAGTCCAGAGGAGATTCACGAGGATGATTCCAGGAATGAAGGGGTTAACATATGAGGGGCATTTGACAGCTTTGGGCCTGTACTCACTGGAATTTCAAAGAATGTGGGGGGATCTCATTGAAACCTACCAAATGTTGAAAGGGTGGATGTGGAGAGGATGTTTCCTCTGGTGGGGGTTTCCAGAATTAGAGGGCACAGCCTCAAAACTGAGGGGCAACCTTTTCAAACAGAGGGAAGGAGGAATTTTTTAACCAGGGAGTGGTGAATCTGTGGAATGCTCTGCCACAGACTGCGATGGAGGCCAAGTCCGTGGGTATATTTAAGGTGGAAGTTGGTAGGTTCCGGATCAGTCAGGGCATTAAAGGATATGGCGAGAAGGCAGGTGTATGGAGTTGAGTGGGATCCAGGATCAGCTACAATGGAATGGTGGAGCAGACTCAAAGGGCTGAATGGCCTAATTCTGCTCCTATGTCTTATGGTTTTATGATCTTTTTAAATAGTGGGGAACTAGGATTTTTTTTTATTTGATGGATATGGGCTTTGCAGGCTGAACCAACATTCAATAGGCCTGTCCATTGTTGTCATTAAAATTTTGTTCTGTAGGGAAATTTTATGTGTGTAAGGATTAAAACAGAAGAAGGATGAGGCCTTTCAACCCTTCGAGCCTGTCTTGTCATGCATGAAGATCATCTGGCTTCCCTGGTGATATTTTCCAGGACAAGCCCTATATCCCTGGATTCCCTTCATGCCCAGAAACTTAATAGCTACTATTCCTAGAGGTTGAACATGCGATCAGAGTTATTTTCAGTGTGATGGGCAAAGGGATTAGGCCACGAAGCTATGCAGCTTAATGAAAAGGTGAAATGTAATGTGCTCAGATTTGCTGAGACAAAGGCAGGAATAAATTCACTGTTGTGATGAGTTAGCAACAGGAGTGAGGTAGAACAGCTAGTTGAGTGTATTTACTGTAAGCTTCACAGATGGATAACAGATGATCCATTTCAGAAACCAATTCATATGATACACCCAAGTGAACAAGCAGACAGGAATGTAATGTGTGAAAATATAATTCACTGCACTCTCTATGGAAATAGAGTAAAGTGTAGAATGTGCATTACTTTTAAATGATGGGAAAGAAGGAAATCTTCCTTATAACTGAATTTTGGTGATCTAGTTCATAAAATAAAAGTAAGCATGCAGATATAGGAAACAATTGGGAAGTAAAATTGGTTGTTGGCCTTTATTGCAAGGAGAATGGGATAGAAAATGAGGTTGTCTTGCTGAGATTTGATAGGGCCATGGTGAGACTGTATTTGGATTACTCTGTGCAGTTTTATTCTCCACTCCTTAAAAAGGATATGCAAGTTTTTGGGTATCACTGCAGTGTAGATTCACTAGATTGATTTCCACAATGACTGGACATCTATGGAGCAATTTTGGCCCATGGTCACTAGAGTTTAGAACCTTCAAACCTTCATTATGACATGGACCCGTACCATTAACCAAGGGGTCCATGGACCCGAGGTTGAGAACCCCAGGGTTAGGAGACTGAGTGGTGATCTGATGAGGATATTTGTGAAGATGGGAGGAACTGAGAGATACCGAGAGATGTTTCCTTTAGCTGACCAATACAGAACTCTGGTTAAAGAATTGGTCATTTAAGACAGAGGTGAGTTGGTGAGGGTGCAGTGCTATTTTGAAGTTCAAGAATATTGAAGCATAAAAGCATTGAATTTCCATGTCAGGATGTGCTAATTTGGAGCGGGCAGTGCTTCTGAATGCCTGCTGTCCTTGTCCTTTTCAGGTTGTACGCATAAAAGGAAGATAGCATAGACAGTACTTCTTTGGCCCACCAAATCCATGCTGACCATCGACCATACACTTACACTAATCTGACATTGATCCCATATTCTCCCTATGTTGTATAAACCACAACCTCTCACCTACGTACATGTCAGGGAGAACCTGCAGTGGTCTATTAAGAGAATTGTAAACTTAGACGGCTCCATCATGGGCAATAGCCTCTATAGTATCCAGATCATGCTTTGTTCTCATTGCTACCATCAGGAAGGAGGTACAGACACCTGAAGGCACACACTCAATGATTCAGGAACACCTTCTTCCCATCTGTCATCAGACTTCTGAATGAACATTGAACCCATGAACACTATCTCACTACTTTTATTTCTATTTGTGCACTATTTATTTCACTACTTAATATAAATGCATATACTTACTGTAATTCACGTTTTTTTCCTATTTTTGCATTGCACTGTTGCTGCAAAGTCAACAAATTTAACGACATATACCAGTGATATTAACCCTGATTCTGATTCTGAACTGTACGCCTTTGGGATACGGAAGAAAACTGGACCATTTGGTCAGAGTAGAACATGCAAACTCCAGATGGTCAGGACCCAAGTTCAGGATTGAACTTGGATGTCTGGCAATGGTTCTACTAGCTGTACCATGTGCCACTCCTAATGGTACAGATAACACATTTCAATGAAGAGATCTATCAAGCCTTGGCAAGTCACCACTGTGGAGGGCGCAGACGGCACAGAATGCAGATTTTGTGTATCTATGGTTGGATGTGATTCCATACATTCTTGAAGTGTGAGTTCATTTGTCATCATCTGCTTGACTCTTCCTTCAATGCACTGTGTCCTCATTAAAACTTTTCCTCTCTGTCACATGGATCACACATCATGACCTCTCCCTTCCACACAAGAAATAAGGATGGTGAATGGTTTTGGATTCTAATTGAGCTATCTATCTGCTAACTGATTTCTTATTATTCTGAAACGTACCTCCAAATTTTGTAACTTACCAACTCTCTCCACAGATTTTGGTCAACCTGCCTGGAATTTTTATTATATTTTTAGATTTCCACATCCGCATTTTACCTGCTTTCCAATTATCCCAGCTAACAGTGAGAAACTCAGGTCCCTTAATCTCACACACAAAATGCTGGTGGAACACAGCAGGCCAGGCAGCATCTGGCCTGCTGTGTTCCACCAGCATTTTGTGTGTGATGTTTGAATTTCCAGCATCTGCAGATTTCCTCGTGTTTGGTCCCTTAATCTGTTGGCTTTGCACTTGATAATAACCTCCCCAAAAGTTTCCTCCTCTGTCACTATATTCTGGCTAATAGAATATTCCCCTTTGTGTAACAGAGCCTAATACTTTTTTAATTCTAACTAAATGGATTCTGTGCTTTATCACTCCAGAGATATTTTCCCTCCCTTACACTGTAATTTCTAAGTTAATCACTGCACTCCTTTTTCTTCTCCTCTGTTTTCTAGACCCCTGACACCGAGTGCAGAGTCATGCCTTTTGTTGAAACATGTTAACACTACCACATCACATTTTTATGAGGCTATTTGTGATTGCGGCCTGCTGGTTTTATTTAGCACCCTTGGTACATATGCACCGTCTACAAAGTTATCCACCTTTCTGCCTTTGCCTCTCTCACCACTTCACGTACTTACTCCGCTGGTATCTGCTATTCCTAGTCCTTTGTGCACACTTCCTTTTTTCTCTCTATTGCCTCCTCCTTCTCACTTTGCACGTTGTTCCCAGTATCTCACTATTGAGATTTTTAAAAATTCACCTATAGATTGGATCTCACTAGTAAGAACAGTATCTAGCCCCCAAACCCTCCCCACCCCCAACTGTCCTTGAGAAGGTGGTGAAGCCCTCTGGTAAAGGTACTTCCACAGTTGAGTTTCTTCCTGAGCAATCCCTTGGATTTAAGGATCACTTGATTCCACTCCCATTGTGGGTTCTGAGGTGACTGATGAGACAAATATGTTTTCCTGCAGGTGGGACAAGAGGTAGGGTGAGTATTTTGGGAGGTGGTGGGCTCCTCTACCATTTACTTGTGTGTCTGTGCGCTCCCAATGAATTGACTGAATATTCTCGGTGTCATCTCAGATACTTCGAGTAGTTGTGGCCAGTGGTACCAGGAGTTGATGGGAACGTCGCAATTTTTCAAGAATGATTTGAGATCTTTCTTATTGTGTGCTTGGTAACCTTCTCCTGAGACAGAGCTCAGAATAGAACATCTGTGCTGGGGGTCTGACATCAGATGTGCAAAAAATCCAGTCCAACTAACAGAGCAGACTGTGGGTATTTAGGACCTGCACACTCTGAGTGTTGGGTTGGGAGAGGATGCTGATGTTGGTTTGGTTATCTTCCAGTGGATTTGGAGGACTTTGCAGATACAACCATATCTCGCCAGTCCAAATTGTCTGTAGATTGGTTTATCTCTTCAGTACCTACTACAGCTGGAAGGCCAGCGATCACAGCTGCTGGTGGTCCAAGGGTTTGGTGTCTGGAACTTTAAACATCCTTTTCCTTAGGCTTTGCTGGTGCAGTGCTAACTTTCATTCTCACCAGATGCTTCTGCAGAAAGATACCTCTTGAGATATGGGTGTAGCCCACATTCTTCATTTCTTGCAATGGATATTTACTGTCAGATGGCACCATTCTACAGGTTTGGCAGAGGGCCTTTAAGAACACAGAAGAGTACAGCACAGGAAAAGGCCCCTTGGCCCACAATTTTGTGCTGAACCAGCTAAAAAGTGAATCAAAAACCCTAAAAATCTAATCCCTCCTACCTAGACGTCCCCATCCCTCCATCTTCCTCACATTCACTTGCCTACCTAAACTTCTCTTAGAAGTCTCTAATGTATCTGCTTCTACCTCCATACCAGGCAGCGCATCCCAGGCATCCACCACTCTCTGAGTAAAAACTTATCCCTCACATCCCCTTTGAACCTACCCCCTCTCACATTCAATGCATGCCCTCTTGTGTTAGATATTTCCACCCTGGGAAACAGATGTTTCCTGTCTACTCTATCTATACCTTTCATAATAGTGTGTTCAGTGGATGCAGCACTGTAGCAATGTTTGGGAGAAACTGGTGGTAGTGTTTTACACGGCCCAAGTATGACCTGAGTTGTGACACAATTTCCGGTTTGGCTGCCTGTAGCACTGCTTCAGTCTTCTCTTGTGATCTATGTAAGCCGTGCTTGTCAATGCCACTTCCACAATATGTGATTTCATTCTTGAAAACACTCACAAAACTGAAAGGAATACAAAGATTGAATCCAGACTAAGATTTAATGGTGCAAGGTATGAAGATAAAAGGAAACCACCAATTACCACAGGTACCTATCCTGGCATTGGAGGAAAGGGAGCAAGTGACACAGAGATCACAACAAAACTAGAAATGATTGAAGAAGTCTAGTTAAAGAAAATAACTAACACGGTGTTTACACTAGAATGCTACAAACATTTTGTTAGGGAGTGTCATTGCATTGTCATAAAATATTCAGGTATCATGAAGCCACAAGTTCATTCAAAAAAAGTCCAACATACATCCTCCGATCATTAACATGGCAAATTCAGAAAACTCTTCAGGATATGGTGATTGATGCTTACTTATAACTAAGAGTAATGTGCAAAGGTGAAATAATTGTCATAGAACTTGTTAAAATGGCTTTAATTATGTTTGCTTTAAATACTGGTACACTGTAGCTGCAGATTTGCTTAGAAATGAAATCTGTGCAGAAAGTTAAATTGTCTCCATTAGCTCTAACAGAGAGACAGGGCTTTTATACCATGACAAAATGGCCATGCTCACATATTATCAAGGGTTTCTTCTAAAACATTAAATTCCAGCAGAAAATAATTACAGTAACTTCTACTAAATAGGCTGACTTGCAGGTTATTTAATTTAATCAAACCACTAAGAAGTGCACTTTCATTTAATTTAAAGCTTATGTTCACAAATCCAGCAGCAAAATGGCCAGTAATGTAAAATAAATCCACATTGGTTCAAGGTACAGCCAGTAACATAAAGGTTGATAAAACAATTGTCCGGAGGACTTTGGTACAACAACGGGATAAATTAGGACCCAGTATTAGGTGTGGCTCAGCCTTATCTACTCAGATGTAGTGTCATTTGTTCCAATGTTCCCTGCTTCTCCATAGGGAGATCTTTATCTGTGTGTTCAGATGGAATAAGAGAGGCAGAAAACTGAGGGAACGGGAAATAAGAATAACAGCCTTTTGAAGATTCATTGAATTAATATAATAAAGGCAAATGGAAATTAAATATAAAGGTAAGTGGTGACTTTCTGAGCCACAGAGACAGAACTGTAGACGGCTCGAAGGGCCGAATGGTCTACTTCTGCACCTATTGTCTATTGTAACAAATCTTCATTCAGACATTGAGGAGGAGACCTTAAGCTCCTGTACAAACAATATCCAAGACAAGCTTTTGACTGTATCTGGGTATATATAACAATAATGAACCAATTCAAAATCCAGTTGGAGGGAAAATCTCTTGGGAGAATCACCTGCAACAATCTCCTATAAGAATCTTCAGTCTCTCAGAAGAATGTACAAATCTTTTGAGGTCAAATCTATGAAAGCCAAGTATAAGAATTTTATTCTGGCTTCTTCCCCCTTCCTTTCCAGTCCTGAAAGAGGGTCTTGGCCCAAATCATTGAGTGTTTATTCACTTCCATTGATGCTGCTTGATCATGCATTTTGTGTGTGTTGCTTTGGATTTCCAGCATCTGCAGAATTTTTTGTGTTTCAGTATAACGGTTGTGTTTGTTCCTGGTTTTGAGATTTTGAGGATCAGCAGGAAGGACTGACGTACTGGAGGAGCCAATATGAACAGCATCTCCACCACGATAAAGCCACACCAACTCCGATGGATAGGTCATGTCATTCTGATGTCTAACTCACATCTCCCCAAACAGATCCGTTACTCCCAGTTGAAGGAAGGTCAGTGAGCCCCTGCTGGGAAAAGGAAACACTTTAAAGATAACATCAAAATCAGCCTGAAGACATCCAAAAACTGGGGAGACCCTGCACTCTATAAATAAACCGGGAAAAAATATGTTCAGGAGAACATATGCGCTACATGAGAACAAACTCCTCTGTGCTGCAGAGAACAAGTGGCAGAGACTGAACAACCAAAAGGCCCAACCACTAGCCATAGCCACCACCTACTGGTGTCCACACTGCACCAGAACATGGGGATCCCGGTTCAGCCCCCACAACCACCTGAAGACCCACTAATAGACAACCCCGTAGGAGAACATCATACTCGACTCAAATGGTCTCACCATATATATTACATGGTTTCCTTCAATATTGTTGCTTGTAGATTAGTGGTTCCATCAAGTCACATATTTACTGTCTCAATATCCAGAGATGTACCCATTGGTAGGTTAATTGGTCTTTGTAATTGTCCCATGATTAGGCTGGGGTTAAATCAGGGGTTGCTGGGTGGCATGACTCGAAGGGCCAGAAGGGCCTGTTCCACACTGTATTTCAATAAACATATACATAAATAAAAATAAAAAATATATATCTCAGCTGACAAGATCACCTCTATATTCAAATACTTCTGTTAGGAACCCAGACAAAGCAAACAGCTTCATTTTATCACTGCAGTGAGGAATAGATCTCTGGCTACACAGACATCCAAACACTGATTAATAAAATAAACACGTCTATGACTATGTATTATAGGATAGCCAGTCTGAATTATTGACTGATCTCATCATAGGGGTTTCAATGTGATCTGATTAACATAACCACTTTTCTGTCTTTTCTCTAATGTGATTCACAATGGTATCGAGTGGCTGGTTTCGGCATATAAGTACACTGATACTGGCAATGGGTGCCATATGGGGAAAGGGGATCGGCAGCCAGTGCAGAGTATGACCTGTACTAAAAGGTTGGGTTACACCTGACCCCGAGGAGGCCCAATATTCTTGTGGTTGGGTTTGCTAGAGCTGTTGGAGAAAGTTTAAGAAAGTGATAGAGCTGAGGATGGAGCAGTTAGTATACAGGTAGATGCAGTGTGTGGTGAGGCTGTGAGGAAGGATAGGCAAATGATAGGGCAAAATTGCAGTCAGTCATATAAGCTGAGGTATAACATGGGAGCAGTCTGAGAGGGAGAAGCTAAAGTCAGATGTATCAGTATTACAGTGGAGTAAAGGGGATTACAGAGGCATGAGAGAGGAGCTGGTCAAAGTTGACTTGAAGCGGATGTGAGAAGGGATGACGGCAGATACGGCAATGGCTGGAGCTTCTGGGATCATTTTGGAAAGTGCAGAATAGATACGTCCCAAAGACAAGGTAGTATTCTAAATGGAGGATGACATAACCATGGCTGACAAGGGAAGTGGAAGACAGCATAAAAGCAAAGGAGAGAGAATATAATAGAGCAAAAATTAGTGGGAAGTTAGAATGTTGGGAAGCTTTTAAAAGCCATCAGAAGGCAACTAAAAATGCCATCAGGAAAGAAAAGATTAAATATGAAGTTACACTAGCCAATAATATAAAAGAGTATACCAAACATTTTTTTAGATACATAAAGAGTAAAAGAGAGGTAGTAATGGGGACAAAGAAATGGCGAATGAACTTAAGTATTTTGCATCAATCTTCACTGTGAACAACACTAGCAGTATGTGAGAAATTCAGGAGTATCTGGGCAGACGTGAGTGTAGTTGCTATTAATAAGGAGAAGGTGCTCGGAAACCGAAAGGTCTGATAGTAAAAAAGTCAAATGCACTGAATGGACTACACCAAAGAGGTAGCTGAAGAGATTGTGGAGTAATGATCTTTCAAGAAGTTCTGGAGGAATGGAAAATTGCAAATGCCATTCCACTTTTAAGAAGGGAGGAAGGAGGAAGAAAGGAAATTATAAGCCAATTAGCTTGACTTCCGTAGTTGGGAAGATGTTGGAGTCCATTACTGATGATGAGGTTTTGGGGTATTTGGAGGCACTGGATAAAAAGACCAAAATCAGCATGGTTTCCTTAAGAGGAAACCTTCCCTGACAAATCTAGTGGAATTCTTTGAGGAATTAACAGGCAGGATAGACAAAGGACACTCCGTGAATGTTGTTTATTTGAATTTTCAGAAGGCCTTTGGCAAGATGCTGCACGTGAGGCTTCTTAACAAGATAAGAAATAAAAATCCAAGGTACTACAGGAAAGATACAAGACTGGCTGATTGGCAGGAGGCAAAGAGTGAGAATAAAGGAAGTCATTTTGGTTGGCTGCCTGTGACTAGTGGTGTTCCACTAGAGGTCAGTGTTGGTACCACTTCTTTTCATGTTATATGTCAATGGTTTGGACGACAGAATTGATGGCTTTGAGACCAACTTTGTGTACAATATGAAGATAGGCAGGGGGTGGGTAGTGTTGAGGAAGCAAGGAGTCTGCAGAAAGATGTAGACAGACTGAGAGAATAGACAAAGAAGTGGCAGATGGAATATTTTGTGGGCAATGTATGGACATACACTTTGGTACACAAAAAAATTTCTGCAGCACCGCACACAAAATGCTTGAGGTCAGGCAGCATCTATAGACATGAATAAATAGTTAACATTTCTGACTGAGACCCTTCATCAGTACTGGAAAGGAAGGGGGAAGACACAGGAATAACTGGATGGAGGGTAGCTTAAAGGTGATAGGTGAAGCCAGGTGAGTGGGAAGGGTAAAGGGCTGGAGAAGAAGGGAACTGATAGGAGAGCAGAGTGGACCATGGAAGAAAGAGAGGAATCAGGGGCACCAGAGGAGCTGATCGGCAGACGTGAAGCAGTAAGGAAGCGGGGTGGGGAATAGAGGAAGAGAGGAGGGGGTGGTGGAATAAAGGCATAGAGTATTTTCTAAATGGGGAGAAAATTCAAAAGTCAGAGGTGTGAAGGTACTTGGGAGTTCTTCTGCAGGATTCCCTAAAGGCTAACTTGGAGACCAGTCACAAGGAAGGAAGGCAAATGCAATGTTAGCATTCATTTCAAGAGGACTAGAATATAAAAGTGTGGTGCTGAGACTTTACAAGGCATTGGTCAAACCGCATAATGTGAAGGCCTTTGGGCCCCTTATCTAAGGAGAGATATGCTGTCATTGGAGGGGGTCCGGAGGAGGTTCACGAGAATGATTTTGGGAATGGAAGGGTTAAAGTATGAAGTGCGTTTGATGGCTCTGAACCTGTATTCTTTGGAATTTAGAAGAATGAGGGGAGCATCTCAGTGAAACCTAGCAAATAGTGGATATGGAGACGATATTTCCTTTCGTGAGGAGTCCAGGACCAGAGGCCAAGCTCAGAATAGAGGCTTATCTATTTAGAACAGAGATAAGGAGGTATTTCTTTAGCCAGGGGACAGTGAATCTGTGGAATTCATTGCCAAATAGGATTGTGCAGGCCATATAACTGAGTACACTTAAAGCGGAGGTTGATAGGTTCTTGATTAGCAAGGACATCGAAGGTTAGAGGGAGAAGGCAGGATAATGGGGTTGAGAGATAAATGGGTCAGCCATGATGGAATGGTGGAGCAGCCTCAATGGATTGAATAGCTTAGTTCTGGTCCTATGTCTTAGTATTTAATAAAGTATCTTCCAACACATGTCAGTGGAAGAAATCGTGCTGCCAGTTTCTAAATCGTACCTCTTAAGTGGCCTCCTGCTGTTTGCCAGTAGTCTGTTCTCTTCTGTGGCAGAGGTGTCTGTTTATGCAGCTGTTCCTGCAAGTTCAGAACCGATTACTGCTTGTAATTACATACTGTATGTATGAACGGTTTAGTATTACTGGCTGCCATCTCCATCACCCTGACAATACCTAACCAGGTCAACAAGTTGACCTTTCAAAACACAAATCAGTATATGGACAACACTCAAGCATTATGGGAAAGCCAGGTAACTGTTGCCATGCAATAGAGATTCTAACCATCTGCCTTAGCATTCAATTGCACTTCCAGCAACAAATCCCTCACAATTAATATCCTGGAGTCATTATTAATCACAAGCTTAACTGGATTGGTCACACACACACACACACACACACTGCAAGAGCAAATCAGAAACTAAGTACTCTGCCAATTTACTCTTCTCACGACCAACACACACACACACACACACGCACACACACACGCACGCACGCACGCACACGCACACGCACACGCACACGCACACACACACTTCAAGAGCAAATCAGAAACTAAGTACTCTGCCAATTTACTCTTCTCACGACCAACAAAATCTTTTGGTCATCAATGAAACTCTGACTGAGAGTGTGATGAAATACTCTGCTCTTACCTCCACCAACATTTGAGAAGCTCAGTGGCATTCAGGAGCAAGCAATCAACTGAACAGCACATCATCAATACTTCCAACAGTTTGGCCCTCCAACACTGGTGCTGAAGACTACAGTGTGTTCCATGCAGAAGGTGTCCTGGAGTTGTCATGTTTTCCTTGACAGCACCTCCCAAAAGGCATCAGGCATGTGGAGCTGCCATAGACTGGAAGTTCTCCAAGACACGATCTGGACTTGGAAATAACATCATTCCTTTGGGATCTCTGGATGTAAATTCTGGATCTGATCCAGTCTCATCAAACACTGGTACTAAGCAAGGTAGAATCATTATCCCAACTATTTTACAACATTTCTCACTGAAATACTGCATTTCAATTCCAACAAGCTTCCCGTTTAATTGGCTCTAATCTATAGGACTAATAGAACATGGGACAGTGGAGCACAGTTTCAGGCCCTTTGACCCAATACATTGGTGCCGACCATGATGCCAAATTAAAATAATCCCATCTGCCTAGCCTATAGCTCACCATTCCCTGCCTCTTCATATGCATGTCTAAGTGCCTCATAAACATTGCTATTCCATCTTCTTCCACCACCTACCCTGGCACAGCTTTCCAGGCACCTAGTACTCATGTGAAAAAACCTACCTAGAACATCTCTTTTAAACTTCCCTCCTCTCGCTTTAATCTGATGCCATCTAGTATTTGATACTTCCACTCTGGAGTGGAGAAAGGACTCCTCTCTACTCTCTACTCTATCTACTCTCTCTATGTCTTCTATATACTGTACTTCTATCAGGTTGGCACTCAGTGTCCAACACTCCAAAGAAATTGATCCAAGTTTGTCCAACCTCTTCGAGCTAATGTACTCTCATCCAGGCAGCATTCAGGTGAATGTCTTCTACACCCTCTCCAAGCCTCCACATCCTTTCTGTAATGGCACATCTGCAACTGCACATAATACTCCAAAAGTAGTGTAACCGAAGTTTTACACAACTGTCACCTGTCTTGCCAACTTTTATATTCAATCCCTCAGCAATGAAGGCAAGCGAGCTGCATGCATTCTTCACTGCCCTTTTCTGTTGTGTTGCTACTTTCAGGGAATTATGGACTTCCACCCAAACTCCTTCTGTACATCAGTACTTCTAAGGCCAGCCCTCTAGACCAGTCAGCATCCCACTAAACCTCTTCTGCACCCTCTCCAATGCCTCAACACCCTTCCTATAGTGGGGCAACCTGAACTGTATCCAATACTCCAGATGTAGCCTAAGCAGAGTTTTATAAAGTTACAACGTAACATCTTGACTGTTTAACTCAATGCCTTGACGAATAAAGCAAGCATTCCATAAGCCTTCCTAACCACCCTCTCAACCGTTTAGCTATTTCCATGTACTTACTCTCTCTGATTTCTCTGCTCAGCAACACCCTTAAGGGTCTTATAGGGGTTAACCCCCCACACCCCCAATAGCTTCATAGAACAGCTCTGTCGTAACTTGTTACATGGTCTTCCTATGTTCCCTAGTTAACGTGGAACTTTGACAAACCTCTATAGATGTGTTAGTGGAGAGGGTATTGACTGGATGTATAAGAGAGTAATAACATCTGATTAACTGCTCACCCATTATGACCCATCCCTGCCCATCATACAGGCGTGTGATGCATCCCCTTGTGGTATTGGAGCTGTTTTGTCACACATTATGAAAGATGGATCTGAACGCACGATTGTGTTTGCTGCAAGGTCACTGATGAGTGCAAAACACAATTATGCGCAAATGGACCGAGAGGCCCTTAGTCTAGTATGGGAAATAAAGAAGTTTCACCACTACACCTACAGACAAAGGTTTACACTATTGACAGGTCACCAGCCACAAGAGTCCAGTTTCAATCCCAGGAAGGGAATTCCAGTGATGACAGGAACCGGGTTACAACGTTGGGCACTGTTCCGAGGAGACACTCTTATGACATAGAATTCAAGGGCACCAAACAACACAGCAACACTGACAACTTGTCACATCTTCCACTGTTGACAACCAAAGAAGGAAAGTCTTCATTCTGTGACCCAGCGGAAGTGTTCCACACTGTACTGATGGACCAGTTTCCAGTAACAAATTTTGAAATACAAAGGGAAACAAGGAATGACCAGATGTTTTCAAACGCCGATGAAATCACCATGCAAGGATGGCCAGCTCACACTAACCCTATGTTTCCAGAGTTCTCAGTGAGATGAAACCCACTGTTGCTATGTCAAAGACACTGATGTGTGGATCTCATGTTGTGGTTCCCTCTAAACTGCACACCAGAGTGTTAGAGAATCTACATGAAGGATACCCGGGTACAGTCAAGATGAAGAGTCTCACCTGGAGCTACGTGTGATGGCTGGGAATAGATAAACAGATTGAAAACTTGGCCAAAAACTGTTCAAGTTGCACCCCCACATGCACGGTTACACCCGTGGGAGTGGCCGTCTTCACCATGGCAAAGAGTACATATTGACTCTGCTGGGCCAATTGTGGACTCCATGCTTCTGGTTGCAGTGGATGCTCATTGAAATGGCCAGAGGTCATACCAATGAAGTCAACCACATTAGCAAAGACGATCTCCGCTTTATCTTTGCTAGAACTGGCTTACTCAAATAAATTGTAAGTGACAATGGACCACAATACACAATAGAAGTATTCTGACTGTTCATGAAGAAAAATGGCATCAGACGTTTCAATCAGCACCTGCCAACCCAGCAACGAATGGGTTAGATGAAAGTTTTATCCAAACCTTCAAGAAGTCCATTAAAATGATGAACAAGGAGAACATTTCTCTACAGCACAAGGTGGACAACTTCTTTTTGTGTATCGGAACTCTGTTCATGCAATGAGAAATCAAACACCAGCAATGCTGTTCATGAACAGGAATCTGAGATCTCGCATAGACCTCCTGAAACCAGGCCTACGGAGGGAAGTGCAGAATAAACACTTCAACCAGTTGCCAATTGAAGCAGCAAGGAGCTTTGAGACTGGACAGGAAGTCCTAGCATGTGATTACTGAGAAGACAAGTGGACACCCGGTAGGATAGCTACAAGAACTGGACCACTGATGTACAGAGTGGATGTTGGAGATCAGATGTGGAGACGTCATGTGGACCAGATACTGGATGCTCAGCCGAGTCGATTGCATCCAACAAGACAGACACATTACAGTCACTGGACTTTCATCTCAGTGATGATCACGTCACTGACAGCAACGTGACTCGGGAAACCAAGAATGTTGTCTTAGACAAGACACCTGCCAAACCAGATCAGATGCCACTCCACAGGTCCAGAGGCGTGATGAGAATGTTATCGTTGACAAGATACCTGCCAAACCAGATCAGATGCCACTCCACAGGTCCAGAGGTGTGATGAGAATGTTATCGTTGACAAGACACCTACCAAACCAGATCAGATGCCACTCCACAGGTCCAGAGGCGTGATGAGAATGTTATCGTTGACAAGACACCTACCAAACCAGATCAGATGCCACTCCACAGGTCCAGAGGCGTGATGAGAATGTTATCGTTGACAAGACACCTGCCAAACCAGATCAGATGCCACTCCACAGGTCCAGAGGCGTGATGAGAATGTTATCATTGACAAGACACCTGCCAAACCAGATCAGATGCCACTCCACAGGTCCAGAGGCGTGATGAGAATGTTATCGTTGACAAGACACCTGCCAAACCAGATCAGATGCCACTCTACAGGTCCAGAGGTGTGATGAGAATGTTATCGTTGACAAGACACCTGCCAAACCTGATGCCACTCCACAGGTCCAGAGGCATGATGAGAATGTTATCGTTGACAAGACACCTACCAAACCTGATCAGATGCCACTCCACAGGTCCAGAGGCATGATGAGAATGTTATCGTTGACAAGACACCTGCCAAACCAGATCAGATGCCACTCCACAGGTCCAGAGGCGTGATGAGAATGTTATCGTTGACAAGACACCTGCCAAACCAGGTCAGATACCACTCCACAGGTCCAGAGGCGTGATGAGAATGTTATCGTTGACAAGACACCTGCCAAACCTGATGCCACTCCACAGGTCCAGAGGCGTGATGAGAATGTTATCGTTGACAAGACACCTGCCAAACCAGATCAGATGCCACTCCACAGGTCCAGAGGTGTGATGAGAATGTTATCGTTGACAAGACGCCTGCCAAACCAGATCAGATGCCACTCCACAGGTCCAGAGGCGTGATGAGAATGTTATCGTTGACAAGACACCTGCCAAACCAGATCAGATGCCACTCCACAGGTCCAGAGGTGTGATGAGAATGTTATCGTTGACAAGACACCTACCAAACCAGATCAGATGCCACTCCACAGGTCCAGAGGCGTGATGAGAATGTTATCGTTGACAAGACACCTACCAAACCAGATCAGATGCCACTCCACAGGTCCAGAGGCGTGATGAGAATGTTATCGTTGACAAGACACCTGCCAAACCAGATCAGATGCCACTCCACAGGTCCAGAGGCGTGATGAGAATGTTATCATTGACAAGACACCTGCCAAACCAGATCAGATGCCACTCCACAGGTCCAGAGGCGTGATGAGAATGTTATCGTTGACAAGACACCTGCCAAACCAGATCAGATGCCACTCCACAGGTCCAGAGGCGTGATGAGAATGTTATCGTTGACAAGACACCTGCCAAACCAGATCAGATGCCACTCCACAGGTCCAGAGGCGTGATGAGAATGTTATCGTTGACAAGACACCTGCCAAACCAGATCAGATGCCACTCCACAGGTCCAGAGGCGTGATGAGAATGTTATCGTTGACAAGACACCTGCCAAACCAGATCAGATGCCACTCCACAGGTCCAGAGGCGTGATGAGAATGTTATCATTGACAAGACACCTGCCAAACCAGATCAGATGCCACTCCACAGGTCCAGAGGCGTGATGAGAATGTTATCGTTGACAAGACACCTGCCAAACCAGATCAGATGCCACTCCACAGGTCCAGAGGCGTGATGAGAATGTTATCGTTGACAAGACACCTGCCAAACCTGATGCCACTCCACAGGTCCAGAGGCGTGATGAGAATGTTATCGTTGACAAGACACCTGCCAAACCTGATGCCACTCCACAGGTCCAGAGGCGTGATGAGAATGTTATCATTGACAAGACACCTGCCAAACCAGATCAGATGCCACTCCACAGGTCCAGAGGCGTGATGAGAATGTTATCATTGACAAGACACCTGCCAAACCAGATCAGATGCCACTCCACAGGTCCAGAGGCGTGATGAGAATGTTATCGTTGACAAGACACCTGCCAAACCAGATCAGATGCCACTCCACAGGTCCAGAGGCGTGATGAGAATGTTATCGTTGACAAGACACCTTCCAAACCAGATCAGATGCCACTCCACAGGTCCAGAGGTGTGATGAGAATGTTATCGTTGACAAGACACCTGCCAAACCAGATCAGATGCCACTCCACAGGTCCAGAGGTGCTATCGTGAAAGAAACAGAGCGCCACCCAGAAGACTGAACCTTTAGAACTGTAAAGTTCATTATGGACTGTTATTGTGAAGGCACGTTTCTTTGGAATATGTGTTTATGAAAGAGGGGTTGACTGTTTTGTACATTGACTGTTTGATGTTGCATTAATCTAAAGGGGGAGGAAGTGGATCTATTTCTTTTAGATCAATGCCCCCCCCCAGCTCTAGGTATTGATCAGTTGTCTGCACATTCACTGTTGTCTATGCATGCACATAGTTCTCTCTCTTGCTGCAATGTGAATACACCAGTTAAAGCCATCTTCTGCATGCGTGCTTTTATCTAATATACATGTAGTGGTGCATAGACACAACAATAGTGTTCATGGTTTCAATGTCATTCAGAAATCGGGTGGCAGAGGGGAAGAAGCTGAATCATTGAGTGTGTGCCTTCAGGCTTCTGAACAAGGCATGACCTGGGTGATGGGATCCTTAATGATGGATGACGCCTTTTTTTGAGGCATTGCTCCTTGAAGATATCCAGGATCCTTCGGAGGCTATTGCCCGTGATGGAACTGACTAAGTTTACAACTCTCTGCAGCTTAGTTCGGTCCCGTGCAGCGGCCCCCACTCCCCAACCCCCAATACTAGTTAGAATAATCTGTAGAAATTTGTGTGTGTTTTTCGTGACATGCTAAATCTCCTCAAAGTGCTAATGAAACATAGCCATTGCCATGCCTTCTTTGTAGCTGCAATGATATGTTAGACCCAGGTTAGATCCTCAGAGATATTGGTACCCAGGAACGTGAAATTGCTCACACTCTCCACTTCTGATCCCTCTATGAGGACTGGTGTGTGTTCCCTCATCTTGTCCTTTCTGAAGTCCACAATCAGTTCTTTGGTCTTACTGATATTGAGTGTAAGATTGTTACTGCGACACCACTCAATTAGCTGGTATAACCTGTACACCCTCTTGTCACCATCTGAAATTCTTCCAACAATGGTTGTATCATCAGCAAATTTATAGATGGTATTTGGTCTGTGCCTAGCCACACAGTCATGGGTGTAGAGAGAGTAGAGCAGCGGGCTAAGCACACATCCCTGAGGTGCACCAGTGTTGATAGTCAGCAAGGTGGAGCTGCTATTTCCGATCCACACAGATTGAGGTGTTCTGGATGGGACGTTGAGGATCCGGTTGCAGAGAGAGGTACAGAAGCCCGGGTTTTGGAGCTTTTCAATCAGAACTGTAGGAATGATTGTGTTAACCCTGACACAACTTATACCGTTCGCAGTTACACAGCATTGATGTTATGTAACTGCAAACTGTGAATGTGTTAATTATGTTAACACGACTGAATGTATTGAGCATCAATGTAAACGTTTTGCACTGCTTCTATTCTTTTTATCATGAATACAATTCATTTTTGAAATATTAAAAATGTTATCATGAATATCATCAGTGGTGTAATTAGGGATCCAGTATTAACATCCCTCAATTTGGAAAACCTTAAGGCAAAGTAGTGCTTTGCTTCAGATGTTGACTGACCAGTTTGTGTTGAATGTTTCCTGCAGGAAGTCGGTCGGTGTTCCTCAGCACAGATTTGTGTGTGTGTGTGTGTGTAAGACGGGCAGTAGGTGGCGTGGTAGTATAAACACAAGCGATTCTGCAGATGCTGGAAACCCAGAGCAATGCGCACACAGTCTGAGGTACCCACTGAATGGAAAATCCTTCAATCCCTGCCCATCACAGGTAAAGTCCTTCCCACCATTGAGCACATCTACACAAAACGCTATCACAGGAATGCAGCATCCATCATCAGGGACCGCCTTCACCTAGGACATTTTCTCTTCTCACTGCTGCCATCAGGAAGAAGGTCTGAAACCAAAAGGGATAACTTCACTCACCCCATCATTGAAATGTTTCCACAACCTATGGATTCACTTTCAAGGACTCTTCATCTCATGTTCTTCATACGTATTGCTTATTTATTCTTATTATTTCTATCTTTTTGTATTTGCACAGCTTGCTGTCTTTTGCACATTGGTTGAACACCCAAGTTGACATGGTCTTTAATTACTTCTGTTAATGGTTATAAGTCTATTATTGAATTTATTGAGTATATATGTGTTGATGTGTCTGTACTTTAATAATAAATTGACTTTGATCTTTGAGCTTTTGAAAATACGGGGGGAGCTCAGTGGCTGGGTCTATAGAGACTGTCATCCCACGTGCATTGTCAATTTTTATTTGTTGTTAAATCAGAGCCAAGAGTACATTGGGGAAAGCATACTTATATGGTAAAGTTTTTGGAGGGATAACAAATGGGACCACTGAGGCCAATCATGGTTTTCCAGCTCTCTTTCTTTCCTTGCTTATTTTCCCACCGGTTTCCCCAAGCCCACCCAGTGCTGAAGGGGGGCGCTGAACAGGCAGAATTCTTTCGCTGTATCTCCTCTCCACTGGCAAAGCAATTAGCTTCTCCCATCTCCCTCAGTCATCCCAACCAACACCCCAAACCCTCCACCTGCAACACCTTCACCAGGAGGAACAGCCACACTCTGCGGCAATGTAATCAAAAGCTCACAATCGTGCTCTCTGTAATCCCTCTGACAAATTTTTTGAGCTTTGGTTCCTAACAAATTAAATGCAGATTTCAAGAGCTCTTCTCAAAACGTAGTGTTTATTTTTTTCCCTTATCTTTAGTTTGTCTTTCCCATCCTGTACAGTTACCCTGCTTTCGGGGATAAAGCCCACAGTGAGATAAAACATGCAGTTATGTGCACTCAGGAAGGTACCTGTTCCCAAGATTCTCTCACTGCCTCTGCGCATTGTGTAAGAAAAATGCTGTTTCAGACTTCTGGAGCGGTGAGAAATAAGTCTCGGCAGAGGGCTAATAAAATTCAACTATAACATCATTCCCAGCTCCCCACACACTTCTGGATCAGAAAGCCTTTCTCAGCTGATTCCAACAGCAGCTCCAGTTTATTATCGGCCAGTGCAGTCCAAGCTAACTTCCCACAATCAACAGACCTGAACTAATAGTGAAGTAAAACATGCAGTCAAGTCCCATTATCAACCATTTGATTTCAGAAGTCAGGAATTTAAAACAAACTGTAAGACACTGGGTGTTCAGACTGGATTGAGTTCAGGCTTTCTGCCAGGAATAGGCATTTGTATTAAATGAAAATAAGCCAAAGAAGCCAAAATTGAAGTGTTATTTCAATCAGAGGAATTTAGATTTTGGTGGGAATGGGGAGGAGATGATATGGTTGGAAATGAGCTGAGGGGCAGATTGGAAATTTGGTTGAAGATCCCAGGGATATCAATGAAAATTTAGCTGTAGGTTCATGATACAGACACCATGGTGGGTGAGAAGCAGTTGGTTAATTTAATGATAGGATATTATTTCACACCCAGACTACTGTAACCAAGTTTTAGGAAGAAATTGGCCTTGGAAGGGAATGCAGATTTACCAAAATGACAAAACATCATTGACGTGAAACATTAGTTTTGTTTTTCTTTCCACTGATGCTACCTGACCTGCAAAGTATTTCCATTATTAATATTCTGCAAATGATACCCCAATTGATGATATCTAATATTGTGGAAATCTTTCCCTGGAATGTAAAATGCTAAAGGATAATTTGATCACAGATTTTAGATAAGGTTCTCAAGAGGCTGAGTTTGCCCACGTCTATTTGCAGCTCCGGAGGTGCTACATCAAAGACTCCCCGAGGGGTTCTGCTGATGGAAAGTTCCTGGTAAAAATAGTAGTGTTGAAATTTTAAACACAAAAAAAGTCTGCAGATGCTGGAAGTCCAAATCCACACACAGAAACTACTGGAGGAACTCAGCAGGTCAGGCAGAATCTATGGAAATGAATAAACAGTCAGCGTTTCGGGCCAAGACCCCTCTTCAGGACTGGAAAAGACGGGAAAAGACGCCAGAATAAAAAGGCTGGCAGTGGGGATGGACAGAAAACTAGAAGGTGATAGGTGAATCCAGGTGAGTAGGAAAGGTAAGGGCTTTCGATGAAGGAATCTGATAGGAGAAGAGAAAGGGAAGGAGAGGGGATCCAGGAGGAGGTGATAGGCAGGTGATAAGAGGTAGGAGGCTAGAGTGGGGGATAGAAGAAGAAGGGAGGGATTTTTTCACTGTAAGGAGATATCGATGTTCATGCCATCAGATTGGAGGCTACCCAGACAGATGGAATACAAGGTGTTGCTCCTTGGCACAAGAGGAGGCCATGGACATGTAGAAATCTCTTTCTGCAGCAAAATATTTTTATTTTCCATGTTTACCAAATCTTGTTTGCATTCCTCATAGACTAGTATTTCACTTCAGGGCTTTTGCCCTGGATCCTCACCAGCGCACAGGCGTGGCTGAATGGTCTCGGTAATATCACATGAGCTACAAAGCACATTTTGATGCTGCTTACACAATGTCATTCTGCATTTTATAAGACTCATTTAAGACAGACCCTTCTAAATTAGGCCTTAACTTGCAAATTGTGAATTAGTTCAAGGATTCTAACTCAGCTGGACAATTGCTGGGGGTTTGAAGCACCAATTTCCTCCAGACAGGGTTTTTTTTTGAAGTCTTCTTTCATAATGATTGCTCCACTTAATGTCAATGTCCTCAGACCCTAAAGGATCCTGCAAATTTCCTGAAAATTTTTGCAAAGAAATCACTCTGATTGTCTCGCTGATTGTCAAATCCTTCTTGCCTCCCAGTCAACTGATCACCCAAGTCAATACCTCTCACCAGAACCCCCTCTTATCTCTCTACAGTCTGACTTCCTGTAACCCATACCTCCTAACCACCTCCCTTCCTCCCAGGTCCTTTAACACCCCGAATGACGCTCCACTTACAAACAATCACCATCTGTATCATTCATCCCTCATACCCAAACCTCTTCCCTTGGACAATACCCACCCCCCCATATGCAATCCTCACCCCTTCAGCTGCATCTCAACAACGAATCTCTGTTATTCTCACCTCCCTGAACATTTGGCTCCATGACTGGTTTACCACCGACCTTCTTCCCCTTCTTGAGCCAATCTCTTCTCTAACACACCCAGATCCTTTCTTTCCCTACGTGGTGTGGTTAAGCACGCAAAAGCAAAAATTAAACTTGCTGGGGGAATGGAACAGGTCAGTGGGCTGACCGTTGTTTCCTTTCCCTCAACTAATGATGAGTTCCAGCTGCAGTTTATTTTGCTCCAGATTTTAGCATCTTGTATCTCAGTAAGCATGCAGGTCTTGTCTTCCTGCCCTTGCTCCATTGTTCCTGCCGGACTGTGCACAAGGCTGATACGCATACCTCTGAGTCACAGCCTTATGCCTCCCCTTCAAGAGGTTTAACATACTGAGCCCAGGTGTAAACACAAAGTACACTGCAGATGCTGTGGTCAAATCAACACGTACAAACAAGCTGGATAAACTCAGCAGGTCGGGCAGCATCCGTGGAAGCGAGCAGTCAGGGCACCAAAAAGTCCTTCCAGGTGAGGCAACACTTCACTTGTGAGTCTGTTGGGTTATCTATTGCATCTGGTGCTCCCGGTGCGGCCTCCTTTACATCGGCGAGTCCCGACGCAGATTGGGGGACTGCTTTGTCGAGCACCTCTGCTCCGTCTGCCACAACAGATAGGCCAACTGCACTTAAAGATCAACACGTACAAACAAGCTGGAGGAACTCAGCAGGTCAGGAAGCATCCGTGGAAACAAGCAGTCAACGTTGCCACCCACTTCAACTCTGCTTCACATTCCCATTCGGATATGTCCATACATGGCCTCCTCTACTGTCATGATGAGGCCAAACTCAGGTTGGAGGAGCAACACCTCATCTACTGTCTGGGTATGAACATCGAATTCTCCAACTTCCGGTAATTCCCACCCTCTCCCTTCCCCCATCCCACTTTCACTCTGCCTCCTCTTCTAGCTGCCTATCACCTCTCTCATGACTCTGCCTTCTTCTACTACCCATAGTGCTTTCCCCTTAGATTCCTTCTTCACCTCTCCTGCCTATCCCCTCCCTGCTTCCCCTCCCCCACCCCTTGATCTTTCCTTTGATTGGTTTCTCACCTGGCACCTTCCACACTCCCCGCACCTTCTTTATGGGGCCCCTGCCCCCTCCTCCTTCAGTCCTGATGAAGGGTCTCCACCCGAAACGTTGACTGCTCGTTTCCATGGATGCTGCCCGACCTGCTGAGTTCCTCCAGCTTGTTTGTACGTGTTGATCTTTAATTGCGGTTGGCCAGAGTAGAAGCACGGTCAGACTGACTTGTAGAACCATGGAACAAATTGGAGGGTGATAACAGCACCAAAGACTATTTGGTCCTTCAAGCTCATATTGGGATTTTGCAGGAGGAACGCCGTTGGCTTCCCCTCCCATGCCTTTACTCTATGCTTTTTTACTTACTATTATTATTTTTGTATTTGCAAACTTTAGTGTCTTTTGTACACTGGTTGAACACCCAAGTTGGTTTTGTTGATTCTATTATGGTTATTATACCCTTATGGATTTATTGAGTATGCCCGCAAGAAAATGAATCTCAGGGTTGTTTATGGTGACATGTATGCACTTTAATAATAAATTCACTTTGAACAATTACAGTATTTTCCTACTCCTTCAAGCTCTAATCTAGTTCTCTGCTGAAAACCAGCCTGTTTCCCAAGCCCTTCCAGGCAATGCATTCCAGATACGAACCACATACTGCTTAAAACTGTTTCTTCAAGTTGTCTTGGATCTTTTGCCAATCACCGTAAGTCTGTGTACTCCATTATCAGCTCTTCAATCGATGACAATAATTAGTCTGTCTGGATTTCTCATTTCTTTGAGCAAAGCTGTCTTCTCAATTCTAAGAACTTTCCCAGTTCCCCGCAGCAGAAGTCCTGGAAACTTCCGAGTAATAAATCTTTTCTGTACTTTCTGTAAGGCTTTAACATTTTCTCAACAGCGCAATGACCAAAAATGGATGGAATGCAACAGTTATGGCCAAAGTAATGTTTTAAAAAAAAGAATAAAAACACAAAATGCTGACAGAACTCAGCAGGCCAGACAGCATCTATGGGAGGAGATAGTGACGACGTTTTGGGCCGAAACCCTTCATCAGGAGTGAAGTAACATGGGATGGGGGAGAGGGGATAAGAAGTGGGGGGAGGGATGAAGTAGAGAGCTGGGAATTGATAGGCTGGAGGCAAATGGGCTAGGGGGAAGGTGGAGGTGGAGAATTAAGGTGGAGAAATCCTAGCTATGCCTGCCTTTTTGTCGGCCATGTGGAGCAATCTATGTTCCAAGCCTACACCAGTATCTGTCCTCCTCTTTTCTTGCGTTATATAATAATTCTCCACCTTCCCCCTAGCCCATTTCCCTCCAGCCTATCACTTCCCAGCTCTCTATCACTCATGTGTTTTTAAAAAAAGGTTCATCATAACTTGGCAACACGAGTGAATCTGCAGATGCTGGAAATAAATAAAAACACAAAATGCTGGCAGAACTCAGCAGGCCAGACAGCATCTATGGGAGGAGGTAGTGACGACGTTTCGGGCCGAAACTCCTGATGAAGGTTTTCGGCCCGAAACGTCGTCACTACCTCCTCCCATAGATGCTGTTTGGCCTTCTGAGTTCTGCCAGCATTTTGTGTTTTTATTCATCATAACTTGCTTTTGCTCTATTTATGAAGCTCAAGATATTGTATCTTGTTTTAACTGTTTTCTTATCCTGATATGACACCTTCAAAATTAAGACATATACACAATAGGTCTCTCTCTTCATGCACCCTGTTAGAAATGCATCTATTCTATTCGTGGTTCTCTTCATTTTTTTCCAGCAAAAATATGTTACTTAAAACGTTTCTGCATTAGATTTCATCTGTCACACGTCGCTCATTCTGGTTATGTTTCCGTGGGGTCTGAGTCCTTACTGAATCTAAACATAAGTACGAGAGAAAAAAAAACAAAGCAGGATCAACCTTCTCATCTCTTGTGCCTGCTCCAATGTCCAACTGGATCACGGCTTAGCTTTTATCTCATTGTCACCTTCCTACATCAAGAATACCAAAGATTTATTACCATCATGGTGAAGGATTTCTTCCCATTTCAGTTCTTAATGAATGACTACTTCTGTTCTCCGGTTCTAGATTTAAGACCATAAGGCATAGGAGCAGAATTAGGCCATTCAGCCCATCAAGTCTGCTCCGCTATTCCATCATGGCTGATTCCAGATCTCATTCAACCCCATACACCTGCCCTCTCACCATATTCCTTGATGCTCCGACCAATCCGGAATCTGTCAACTTCTGCTTTAAATGTACTCATAGACTTGGCCTCCACCGCAGTCTGTGGCAGAGCATTCCACAGATTCACCACTCCTTGGCTAAAAGAATTCCTCCTTATTTCTGTTCCAAAAGGTCACCCCTCAGTTTTGAGGCTATGCCTTCTAGGTCTGGATACCCCCGCCAAAGGAAACATCTGAGCCAAAGGAAAGGTAATGCCTTCAACTGCAGTCAAGCCCTGTGTTTACTTCAATGAGATCCCCACCCCAGGAATCAGTGTGGTCAATTTTGGTTCCATTGCTTTTTCCCAGGGCTGAAATGGTTGTCACAAGAGCACACAGGTTTAAGGTGCTGGGAGTAGGTACAGAGGAGACGTCAGTTTTTTCCTCAGAGAGTGGTGAGTGCGTGGAATGGGCTGCCGGCAACGGTGGTGGAGGTGGATATGATAGGGTCTTTTAAGAGACTTTTAGATAGGTACAGGGAGCTTAGTAAAATAGTGGGCTATAGGTAAGCCTAGTAATTTCTAAGGTAAGGACATGTTTGGCACAACTTTGTGGGCCAAAGAGCCTGTATTGTGCTGTAGGTTTTCAATGCTTCTATGCCACAACGGCTAATATTCCAGAGGTAGAGACATCAGTTCTGCATGTAATTATGATCTCAGAAGTGTCCTTTGCAATGGTAGTAAGATGCCTTGTACTCAAACCACGTTTTGATCAGGAACAGCATTATATTTGCCTTCTCAAATGTGTTGATTCTGCCCATTGTTTTTTCAGCGAAACACAGGTCTTGCCAAAAATTGTTGCTTTTCTATTTTCTCTGTGAATGTGGAAGGCCTCACAGTTTTACACACTACATTCCTTTTGCCATGTTCTGGCTCCAGCATTTAGCCTGTCTGTCTATATTGCCCTGAAGCCTTTTTGTATCTTCTGCACACCCAACACAACTTGGATTCATTAGCTAACTTGGAAATGCTACGCTCAGACCTCTCATCCAAGTCATTGATGTAGATTGCCAGCTCATCAGTGTTCCTTGTAATGTCCCACTAGTCAGTCTCCTGACCTGAAGTGACTCACTTATTCCTGTTCTCTGTTTCTGTCTATTAATTGTTCATTGTTCCACACCAGTATTGTACTTTGAAGCCTATGTGCTCTACTTTCTTTCCGTAACCTCTCATATGACATCTTACTGAAGGTGAAGATCCAGCACGCTATAGCCATTGGTTCTGACTCACTCATTCTCTTAGTTACCATCTCAAAGCCTCCAACAGATTTGTCAAATAAAATTTTCCTTTCCAAAATCATGTTGACACTGCCTAATCCTATTATTATTCTCAAAAGGACCCATTGTCACTTTGTAATAGTCATTTCTAATATTTGACTTAATTTTTCTGTAATGTTCTTATTTCTCAGTTTAGTTTCTCCTGCCCCAGACTGTCAAGGACCCATGTCGACCACTCTTAATCTTTTCCTTTTTTTTTACCTATTTATTAAAGATTTTATAGTCTGTTGATATATTTCTAATTTACTCCTTATATTTTACTTTCCCTTTTCATTGTCCTCCTGTGCTCCAGTCTGACAGATCTCCAAATCTCAGATCTGTCTTTTTGGCAAAATAATAAGCCTTTCCCTGGATTTTACAGACTACATTTAACCTTTTATTCACTGTGCTTAGATACTTCCCTCGGGGTTTTATGCAAATATATTTGCTACAAGTGATGTATTAATTCTCCAAACATTAGGCATGACTTAATTTTTTTCTCTCTCTTTTTCCAAAATTTTCCAGTTTGCTTGCCTTTTGTTCCCAATCTCTTGATGGCCTTACCAAAGAGATGTTATCAACTTCGGTCTTGACTAATGAAGCTGGATAATGCCAGAGCCCTGAAAAGATTATGTCTCTGCTGTGAGTTCGGATTTCCTTGGGACCAGGTCTGTCTGAAGGAATTTTGAATGATAAGTGAAAGGAAGCTCAAAGCATGTAATCAGGCTTGTGAATCAGGGAGAGGATGTTTGGCTTGCAGCATATGTAGACATGGCAGAAATGGTCCACCTGGTGATATTTGCTGAAACTGGGACTGTCTTAGATCGGATAATCCAATGGTCCTTGTGGTATTATTTGTTGTGAAATATTTTCTTAGAAAAGCAGCATCTGTGCAAGCCCCTGCTACCACACATTCATCTATTGTTCAATGTTATGATTACTAACTTGGTAACGAGCAGAGAGCTTGGCAGTGGTTTCTGTTGCTCACTGTGGTCATTCCATGGACTATAGATGACTGCAAACTGCTTCCCATCCAGACAGATGCAAATACTTGAGCTATTGACGCATCAGCTCTCAGGTTTGAAGTTACTTGAAAGATAAAAAATTTGAAAGATATCTTGTATTTGCAAGGCCTCCCCTTGTACAACCCCAGAACATCTAAAGTGTTTCATAATCATCAAGTTCTTTTAAAGTATAGTAATTCTCATAGAGCTGGAAGCTTTTATAAATATATAAAAGGAGAAAAGATTAAGAGAAGTAGACTTGGGTCTCTGACAGGCTGGGGCAGAAAAATTAAGTAAAAATTAGAATTATATAACAGGATTGTCGTGATGGCAGATTTTAATTTCCTAATTATCAATTGGCATGTCCCTAGAGAGAGGGGTTTAGATGGGGTGGAGTTTGTTCAGTGTGTTCAGGAAGGTTTCTTGACACAATATGTAGATAAACCTACAAGAGGAGAGGCTGTACTTGATCTGGTATTGGGAAATGAACCTGGTCAGGTGTCAGATCTCTCAGTGGGAGAGCATTTTGGAGATAGTGATCACAATTCTATCTCTTTTATGATAGCATTGGAGAGGGATAGGAACAGACAAATTAGGAAAGCGTTTAATTGGAGTAAGGGTAAATATGAGGCTATCAGGCAGGAACTTGGAACCATAAATTGGAAACGTACAGCAGAAATGTGGCAAATGTTCAGGTGAGATTTGCGTAGAGTTTTGCATAGGTACTTTCCAATGAGGCAGGGAAAGGATGGTAGGGTACAGGAACCATGGTGCACAAAGGCTGTTGAAAATCTAGTCAAGAAGAAAAGAAAAGCTTACGAAAGGTTCAGAAAACTAGGTAATGACAGAGATCTATAAGATTATAAGGCTAGCAGGAAGGAGCTTAAGAAAGAAATTAGGAGAGCCAGAAGGGGCAATGAAGAGGCCTTAGCAGACAGGATTAAGGAAAACCCCAAGGCATTCTACAAGTATGTGAAGAGCAAGAGGATAAGACGTGAGAGAATAGTGTGACAGCGGAAAAGTGTATATGGAACCAGAGCAGATATCAAAGGTACTTAATGAGTACTTTGCTTCAGTATTCACTACGGAAAAGGATCATGGCAATTGTAGGGATGACTTACAATGGACTGAAAAGCTTGAGCATGTTGATATTAAGAAAGAGGATGTGCTGAAGATTTTGGAAAGCATCAAGTTGGATAAGTCACCACGACCGGATGAGATGTACCCCAGGCTACTGTGGGAGGCGAAGGATAAGATTGCTGAGCCTCTGGCGATGATCTTTGCATCATCAATGGGAATAGGAGAGGTGCTGGAGGATTGGAGGGTTACGGATGTTGTTCCATTATCCAAGAAAGGGAGTAGAGATAGCCTAGGAAACTATAGACCAGTGAGTCTTACTTCATTGGCTGGTAAGTTGATGGAGAAGACCCTGAGAGGCAGGATTTATGAACATTTGGAGAGGCATGATATGATTAGGAATAGTCAGCATGGCTTTGTCAAAGGCAGGTTGTGCCTTACGAGCCTGATTGAATTTATTGAGGATGTGACTAAACACATTGATGAAGGAAGAGTAGTAGATGTAGTGTATATGGATTTCAGCAAGGCATTTGATAAGGTACCCCATGCAAGGTTTATTGAGAAAGTAAGGAGGCATAGGATCCAAGGGGACATTGCTTTGTGGATACAGAACTGGCTTGCCCACAGAAGGCAATGAGTGGTTGTAGATGGGTCATATTCTGCATGGAGGTTGGTGACCAGTGGTGTGCCTCAGGGATCTGTTCTGGGACCCTTACTCTTTGTGATTTTTATAAGTGACCTGGATGAGGAAATGGAGGGATTGGTTAGTAAGTTTGCTGATGACACAAAGGTTGGGGGGTGTTGTGGATAGTGTGGAGGGTTGTCAGAGGTTACAGTGAGACATTGATAGGTTGTAAAACTGGGCTGAGAAGTGGCAGATGGAGTTCAACCCAGATAAGTGTGAAGTGGTTCAATTTGGTAGGTCAAATATGATGGCAGAATATAGTACTAATGGTAAGACTCTCGAAAGAGTGGAGGATTAGAGGGATCTTGGGGTCGGAGTCCATAGGACACTCAAAGCTGCTGCGCAGGTTGACTCTGTGGCTAAGAAGGCGTATAGTGTATTGGCCTTCATCAACCATGGGATTGAATTTAGGAGCTGAGAGGTAATGTTGCAGCTATATAGGACCCTGGTCAGACCCCACTTGGAGTACTGTGCTCAGTTCTGGTCGCCTCACTACAGGAAGGATGTGGAAACCATAGAAAGGGTACAGAGGAGATTTACAAGAATGTTGCCTGGATTGGGGAGCATGCCTTATGAGAATAGGTTGAGTGAACTCGGCATTTTTTCCTTGGAGCAACGGAGGATGAGAGGTGACCTGATGGAGGTGTATAAGATGATGAGGGGCATTGATCATGTGGATAGTCAGAGGCTTTTTCCCAGGGCTGAAATGACTAGCATGAGAGGGCACAATTTTAAGGTGCTTGGAAGTAGGTACAGAGGAGATGTCAGGGGTAAGGTTTTTGTGCAGAGTGGTGAGTGCATGGAATGGACTGCCGGCAGCAGCAGTGGAGGCAGATACGATAGGGTCTTTTAAGAGACTCCTGAACAGGTACATGGAGCTCAGAAAAATAGGGGGCTATAGGTAACCCTAGGTAATTTCTGAAGGTAAGGACATGTTCAGCACAGCATTGTGGGCCGAAGGGCCTGTATTGTGCTGTAGGTTTTCTATGTTTCTATATTATTAATAAAATAGAATATTATTATCTTGATATATTAATAGAATATTAGACCTCACCTCAATTTTCTCATTGCATAATCCCATAAACAGCAGTATGGTAACAAGCAGGGATGTTGGTCATATGATCATTATTAGCCAAAACTGGGAGGAGAACATCCCTGCCTTTCTGAGAATTTGAGCCAGGTGGTCTTTCACATCCACCTGCCGGAGAGCAGAGATTAAGTTCAGCTTAAGTATAACGACACTTGACCAAAGTTCAGAGGGGCATCAGGGACTGTTGTGTACTCTGCTTGACTGAGACATGGCACACCATTCTGATGGCTTCGCCTTCTGCTGTCTGGACCGGGTGGCAGAACAGGTAAAGGCAGAAGTGGCTGTCTTTGCTCTATGATTCACTCATCATGGTGCATGGACATAGTGGTCCTGTCTCAGTCTTGCTCCCATGATCCGGAACAACTAGCAACACACACAAAATGCTGGTGGAACGCAGCAGGCCAGGCAGCACCTACAGGGAGAAGCACTGTCGACATTTCGGGCCGAGACCCTTTGTCAGGACTAACTGAAAGAAAAGACAGTAAGAGATTTGAAAGTGGGAGGGGGAGGGGGAGATCTGAAATGATAGGAGAAGACAGGATGGGGTGGGATGAAGCTAAGAGCAAGAAAGGTGATTGGCAAAAGGGATACAGAGCTGGAGAAGGGAGAGAATCATAGGACAGGAGGCCTAGGGAAAAAGAAAGGGGGAGGGGAGCACCAGAGGGAGATGGAGAACAGGCAAGGAGTGATTGTGAGAGGGGCAGAGAGAAAAAAAGTGGGAAAGATAATAAATAAACAAACAAACAAACACATAAATAAATAAGGGATGGGGTAAGAAGGGGAGGGGGGCATTAATGGAAGTTACAGAAATCAATGTTCATGCCATCAGGTTGGAGGCTACCCAAATGGTATATAAGGTGTTATTCCTCCAACCTGAGTGTGGCTTCAATTTGACAGTAGAGGAGGCCATAGATTTGGCATATCAGAATGGGAATGGGACGTGGAATTAAAATGTGTGGCCACTGGGAGATCCTGCTTTCTCTGGCGGACCAAACATAGGTGTTCAGCGAAATGGTCTCCCAGTCTGCATCGGGTCTCACCAATATATAAAAGGCCACACCGGGAGCACCGGACACAGTATACCACACCAGCCGACTCACAGGTGAAGTGTCGCCTCACCTGGAAGGACTGTCTGGGGCCCTGAATGGGGGCGAGGGAGGAAGTGTAAGGGCAGGTGTAGCACTTGTTCCGTTTACAAGGATAAGTGCCAGGAGGGAGATCGGTGGGAAGGGATGGGGGGGGGGGATGAATGGACAAGGGAGTCGCGTAGGGAGTGATCCCTGTGGAAAGCAGAAGGGGGGGAAGGGAAAGATGTGCTCGGTAGTGGGATCCCGTTGGAGGTGGCGGAAGTTACGGAGAATTATATGTTGGACCCAGAGGCCAGTGGGGTGATAGGTGAGGACAAGGGGAACCCTATCCCGAGTGGGGTGGCGGTTGGATGGGGTGAGGGCAGGTGTGCGGGAAATGGGAGAGATGCGTTTGAGAGCAGAGTTGATAGTGGAAGAAGGGAAGCTCCTTTGTTTAAAAAAGGAAGACATCTCCCTCGTCCTGGAATGAAAAGCCTCATCCTGAGAGCAGATGCGGCGGAGACGGAGGAATTGTGAGAAGGGGATAGCATTTTTGCAAGAGACAGGGTGGGAAGAGGAATAGTCCAGGTAGCTGTGAGAGTCTGTAGGCTTATAGTAGATATCAGTAGATAAGCCGTCTCCAGAGATAGAGACAGAAAGATCAAGAAAGGGGAGGGAGGTGTCGGAAATGGACCAGGTAAATTTGAGGGCAGGGTGAAAGTTGGAGGCAAAGTTAATGAAGTCGACGAGCTCAGCATGCGTGCAGGAGGCAGTGCCAATGCAGTCGTTGATGTAGTGAAGGAAAAGAGGGGGACAGATACCCGTATAGGCTTGGAACATGGACTGTTCCACAAAGCCAACAAAAAGGCAGGCATAACTCAGACCCATACGGGTGCCCATGGCTACACCTTTGGTTTGAAGGAAGTGGGAGGAGCCAAAGGAGAAATTATTGAGAGTAAGAACTAATTCCGCTAGACAAAGGAGAGTGGTAGTAGAGGGGAATTGGTTAGGTCTGGAATCCAAAAAGAAGCGGAGAGCTTTGAGACCTTACTGGTGGGGCATGGAGGTATATAGGGACTGGACAACCATGGTGAAAATAAGGCGGTGAGGGCCAGGGAACTTAAAATCATTGAAAAAATTCAGAGAGTGAGAAGTGTCGCGAACATAGGTGGGAGGGGATTGAACAAGGGGGGATAAAACAGTGTCAAGGTATGCAGAAATGTGTTCGGTGGGGCAGGAGCAAGCTGAGACAATAGGTCTACCTGAACAGGCAGGTTTGTGGATCTTTGAACATCTACCATTAAGTTATCACTGTTCTGTCTGCCGAGGGAGTTTTCCCAGCATCTTCCTGGAAGCAGTGTACGTCCCACCCCTGACAAACGTCAGGCAGGCTGTGGAGGAGCTGTGCACTGTGATCAGCCATCAAGGGACATTACATGGTGTGCTTTCCCAGTCACTGCAGGACACTTCAACTGGGTCAGCTTGAGAAGTCTTTGCCCTATGGAACCAGAGGAGCCAATGCTTGTGATCACTGTTATACTACCATCAAGGATGCTTACCAGGGCATCGCACTTTGGCAAGTCCAATCACTTGGCGTACAGGCAGAGACTGAGGTCTGCAGCACCAGTGGCGAGGAGCACAAAGTATGGGCTGCGGAGAATATTCTTTGATTCTGAGTGAGTACTGTCACTGACTTCATCACGATCTGTGTGGATGAGTGTGTGCCTTTGAGAACAGACCAAGTTTTCCCTGATCAGAAGCCCTGGATGAACTAGGAGATTCACAGTCTGTTGAGGGACTGTTCTGGGCATTCAACGCCAGTTATCCGAAGTTTTACAAGGAATCCAGGTATGACCTATGGAAGCTGTAGAGAGTTGTAGACTCAGGCGGTCCCATCGCAGGCACACTCTTCAAGAAGGTGGATCCAGGAGCCTGAAGACCCACTCTCAATGATTCAGTAACAGCTTTTTCTCCTGTCATTAGTGATGCACCATCAATAACTCTCTGAGACATGAGGCGAGATATTGGCTTTTATTGACTGGAAGAAAGAACAAGCAGCAATTGACCACCATGCTACATCCTGGAGACTGAGGGCAGGGCTCAGGCCTCAATCGCCTTTATACCGGGGTCAGTGGGAGGAGCCACAGGAGCAGTCAGTAGGGGGGGCGTGTCCAGACAGGTATATGTAGTTCACCACAATTAGGTTTCTGAATGGTTCATGAACCATTTTTGTACTAACATATACTAATTTTATGTTTTTACACTGCATTGCTGCTGCAAAACAGATTTCACATCATAGCAAGACAGTGATAACAAACATGAATTTGATTTATGTGATAACCTGCCTCAAAGATCATCCGGTAACACTTACACCCAATGTGATGAAGTGCTTTGAGAGATTGCTGATGAAACTTGTCAACTCCTGCCTGATAAGTGACTTGGATCTGCTCCAATTTGCCTGCTGAAGCAGAAGGTGCAGAGCAGATGTTGTCTCATTGGCTCCTCACTCAACCCTGGAACATCTGAATGGTAAAGATGCAGACATCATGATGCTCTTTAACAACCACAGCTTATTCAGTAACATCATCTCAAAATCAATAAGCTTCAAGACATTGATCTCAATATCTCCTTGTGCAATCAGACCCTTGGTTTCCTCACTTGCAGACTCCAGTCAGTTTGGATTGGCAACAACATCTCCTCCACAATCTCCATCAGCAGAGCTGCACGACAAGGCTGTGTGGTTAGGCCCTTATGACTGTGAGGCTGGATACAGCCCCAATGCCACATTTACGTTTGCTGATGGCACCACTGTCACTGGCCAAGTCAAAGGTGGTATCGAAGCAGCTCACAGGCGGGAGATTGAAAATCTGGCTGAGTGGTGCCACAACAACCTCTCGCTCAATGTCAGCAAGACGAAGGAGCTGATTATTGACTTCAGGAGGAGGAAACTGAAGGTCCATGAGCCAGTCTTCATTGGAGGGATCAGAAGTGGACAGGGGCAGCAACTTTAAATTCCTCTTTGTTATTATTTCAGACGACCTGTCCTGGGCCCAGCACGTAAGTGCAATTATTGAGAAAGCACGGCAGCGCCTCTACTTCTATAAGTAGATGTGAGGTGCAGTGTATGTTGACTGGTTGCATCACAGCCTGGTTTGGACTACCAATGTTCTTGAATGGAAAATCCATCACAAGGTAAACCCTCCCTGCCACTGAGCACATCTACACGGAGTGGTGTCACAGGAAAGCAGCGTCCATCGTCGGGGGCCCCCACCACTCAGTGCAAGTTCCCTTCTTGCTGCTGCCATCAGGAACCTCAGGACTGACACTGCCAGGTTCAGGAACAGTTGTTACCCCCTCAGCCATCAGGTCCTCGAACCAGTGGGCACCCTGGTAGCAGAGCAGTTAGTGCAATGCTATTACAGCTCGGGGCGTCCCAGTTCAATGCCAGCATCCTCTGTAAGGGTATTGTATGTCCTCCCTGTAGAATGTGTGAGCTTTCCCAGCTGCTCGGGTTTCCTCCCACACTCCAAAGCTGTACTGGGTAGGTTAGTTGGTCATTGTAAATTGTCCTGTCACCGGTTCAGGTTAAACCGGGGTTGTCTGGGGTTTTTGGACGCTGTATAGCTCAAAGGACTGGAAAGGCTACTCTGCACAGTATCTCTGAATGAATAAACAAGTAAACAACTTCACTCAATTTCACTTCCCCAACCTATGGACTCACTTCCAGACTCTTCTCCTCATGTTCTTGATATTTATTGCTTATTTATTTATTATTATTATTAGTTCTTTTCTTTATTTTTTTCTATTTGCAGTTTGTTGTCTTTTGCACGTCGGTGTGTGGTCTTCAATTGATTCTATTGTTTCCTGGATTTACTGTGGATGCTACAAGAAAATTAATCTTAGAGTTATATAAAGTGACATATTGTGTATGAACTTTGATAATAAATTTACCTTCCACTTTGATTCTGATAACATTTCTGCTGTCTCACAAAGAGAACAAACTAGCTGGGCCTCTCTAGGAGCAGGTCAAGCTGGATGCACAAGGTCACAGAATAGGAGGGCCATTGTTCTGTTTCAGAGACGGAGTCGGATCAGCATCATGGGATGATTCAGAGCCACCAGTTGTCTGTGAGATAGTTAAACCATCTGGATGGGTAGCATGTGTAATGCATGTGATTAATTGTTAATGTTATTGATCTGTTGCCAGTGTGAAAAGGAATAACTAAAGATCTTTTCCTTTCTCTGTTGCTTGGAACACATACACTCTCACTCTCTCTCTCTCTCTCTCTCTCTCTCTCTCTCTCTCTCTCTCTCTCTCTCTCTCTCTCTCTCTCTCTCTCTCTCTCTCTCTCTCTCTCTCTCTCTCTCTCTCTCTCTCTCTCTCTCTCTCTCTCTCCCCCTCTCTCCCTCTCTCCCTCTCCCTCTCTCTCTTTTCTCTCCCCCCCCCAGTGATATACACTTGTAAAGATACTTACATAATACATCTCTGCCTCTCAAAACTGGCCTGGGTCCCATTGCTCCTTGTGCATAACAGGGAAATGGAGTGCCACTTCCTTGGGTGATTCACCACAATGCCACTGTTGTTTTCGCACATCGTTAACACATCTAACACTCTTACTGCTTACTGGGTTGGCGTTCCATAACACCAGTTTTCTCTCAGCCAGAGACAGAAGTTAGAATTTTTGGGCCAAGCTTCAACCCACAGGGGAGAAAAAACCTTGGAAGCACATGGTAGAGGGATTGGGAACGAGAAGATAATTAAAGAGTCTGGGCTGTGACATCCGTGGCTTGCACTGCAACCTCACTTATCCATGGTCAACATTTTGGAAAATGATCCTTTTAATACAAAATTTGCATTCAATTCTGTGCCGACAAACCCTTCAATCAACCCAGATTATCCCCTGACTTGGGTCCATTTGTGACATGGGAGTCAATCAGTGCAGACCACGACACGGGGAATGTCCAGCTGCACAGAGGAGCACTGTGTCTCCTCTCCCTCATCTCCATTGCAGATATTTTATGGCCATACGATGCTTGCCATGACGAGAGGGGTTTCAGCTGTGACTCGCTCCCAGCAGTCAATGGGCGAGACCATAGTTCTGTGCACCTTGCCTGTACCTCCCAAAATTGACTGCGTGCAGATTCCATCCTGCTGGTTTTAAGTGATTTGCACCCAGTTTTCTTTCCCTTCAGAGCAGAGAGAGCTTTGCCACTTCATGATGCAAAAATCCCCTGCAGTAAGAGAGGGTGAAATCCATTTTCTGGGCTGTCAGTTTTCAAACCATTGAGGTTGAAATTCCAAAGCAGGCAAATTTTAGGAGCTACCATACTGTTATGTGGAGCAGTCTGAAGCTGGAAAATATCTCAGAAATGTGCGCAATGCTAGATCAATTCAATTTAAAATCACAGCATCATTCCTTTGGAGCTGTGCAGACGAACAATGAGCCTAGATTATTTTTGGTAGCAGCCAAACAATCTTTGTTAACATATGTGCAAAGTTATGCCTTATTTTTTCAATGAATTATGTTCCAGGACTAAAAACATTGCACTGAATACTGTCTAAAGGTCACATCTGGCCTCCAATGACTACTGTGGTCATGGCAATGATCACTATTTGGAACAAGTTTTTTTATTTTTATGGAAATATTATATAAGACGTGCATCATGAACGCATTATTGGAAATGTAATGATGCTCCCCAACAAAACTGCAAAATGCTTCAGCCATTTTAACTTAAACACCAAATTGGCTTTGCAACTAGAAGTCTTCAATCATTTAGTCTTCTGTTCTGTCACCTGATCCATTTATTGATGATTTCTGGTTTTGAGTTCAATGGTTCAACTTTATATCAGGGAACATATACAGTATACAACCTGAAATTCTTACTCTTCACAGACATCCACGAAACAGAAAAAAAAATCCCAAAAAATATGACAGAAATGTCGGAAACCTAAAGCCAACAGAAGCATCAACCCTCCCCCCACTTGCCCCAGCAAAAACTCTGAACCCCCACCACCCAACCATGCAAAAAATAGGACTATGATCTAGAGTCCATCAAAAACTACTGTCCATCCCAACATTTTGGACAGGCTCTCTCTCTCTAGCGAGGGGGAGAGAGAGATATCACTCTTGCAACAAACGAGAGCAGGAGACCAGCAACAAGCTGTTTCATCTGCCACGTTGCTTGTCAGAGTCTCCCAACTTGAGGACTGACAGGCTGTCACTACCCATCAAAAGAGAGAGAAGGAGAGAAAGAGAAAGAGAGAGAGAGAGATCACTCAAGTGAAGGGGCCTTCTTCTAACAGCAATGCACACTGCCTGCTGTCTCTATGTTTCTTTCAGTCTTCCACAGCACTTCAGCCAACGACATTGGTGAGGAACCTGGTCATCCACGGGGCCCCCACCCCGAAAGCACATGTCTTCTTGGCCACACCTGGTGATATCAAAACCCCAGGCCACACGGTGAGTCCAAGAACAAGAACCCACTGCCCATGGAGAACCGTAGTTTGAGCTGTAGCTACATATTACGGACTCTGATAGAACCCCAGCCACCTTGAAAAGAAAAGAGAGACATGAGAAAAGAAGAAGCTGTTTGAAGTCGCCTGGGTCTGCAAAAGTTCTGGTGCCATGGGATAGGTACACATAGTTCTGATGGTTTCCTCTTTTCCTCACATTAACTCTCAGCATCGATTTGACCTTCAGATTCCTTTCAGTTTTTCCTCTGAATCTATAGAATTCTCTAATGGCAGGTGGCTGAATGAGAAAGAAGAAATGGAATTAATGTAGATACTGTAGGTAAGAAGGTTGGTATGATGTGGCAGGCCACAGGGCTGTACAACTCTGTCTCTAAGAGGGGGAAGTATCTCCAGTAGGTGCAGAACATTGACTTTGGAATTAACTTCAACACATAATTCCAAGTTAATTCAACTGTACCTAGTTTAATCCCCATCACGTGGTAAGTGAGAGACAACATGCAGTTGCTCTTGAGAGCTGAAGGTCTGTGGGGGCTGTTTTTTTTATTCTAGGAAAAAGCTGAAATCTTGCCTTTTTTGTGGTGTAGGACACAGGGACGGTGGTTTAGACATGGGGTGTGATAAAGAGGCTGATGGAAATGTGGCGAATAAGACTTGTGGTTAAAATTCACTGTGAGCTGGTCAGGATGTGAGCCATGTGCTCAAAGCAGAAGAACTGCAAGTCAAAATCAATTTCATTGTCATAGGCACAAGTACGTACGGTGTGGTACAGGTACAATGAAAACAGCATTACAGACAGGCATTGCAGGTTCAGACAACACAGCAGATGTCAATTATACATTAAAATCAATACAAGACAGTGAAGAAAAAACTGCAACTAGAGCAATCAAAAAACACCGAGACAGGTCCATAGTCGTCTAGGAGGTCGTAATAGTGTTGTGTTGCTAACACATATTAAAGTAATTAACACATTAAAAAATAACTTTATCTATAATTTGTACACAGTATGCACCTTTCTTTGCAGTCATAGCAATAACAGTTCAGCTCAGTCCATCATGGCACTCATGTTACCTCCTTAAACAAGAAATCCAAGCAGTGTTTGACATGTTCTTTTGAAGGACCCAATCGCTCAGTGTCCAGTGGGAGCAGGACTCAAACAGTGATTCAATGGGCTGCATTAATTACTCATACTGAAATGACAATCCCACTTAAAACCATCTTTTTGACCAAGATGCCAGCTACTTACCCTAACTTCATACCCTAATGTTGCTTGGGATGTTTTTCAAACGTAATGTTGGTACGACAACACTTTTCAGATTAAGCTGGGTGAGCGTAGTGTTACTTTGGTGAGCCAAATCAAAGGTGACTGACTAGAGTGAATGAGGTGATGAGTGACTATTACTTCATGAATAAATTGCCAGTTATGTCCTACACCTTGTTTTTTCCACACTGCTTGCTCCTTACACATATAGTGGACTTTCCTTCATTTATTATGAAGGAAATATTCATTTATTCTCTGACTTCATAGGGGCAGAGAATGTTGAATTTTTGTGGGTGGAGTTAAGAAACTGCAAGGATAAAAAAAACCATTATATGCGCTTCTAAATAATAGCCAAGATGTGAGGTTGAGATTGCAAAGGGAACTGAAAAGGACATGTAATAAGGGTAATGACACAATTGTAATGGGGGTCTTCAATATACAAGGGAATTGGGGAAACCAGGTTGATGTCGGATCGCGAGAGAGGGAATTTGTTGAATGCGTATGAGATGGTTTTTCAGACCATCTTATGCTTGAGCCTACTTGGGGAGAGATAATCTGAGATTGGGTGTTGTGTAATAATCCAGATTTTATTAGGGGGTTTAAGGTAAAGGAACCCTTGAGAGACAATGATCATTATGTAATTGAATTCATTCTGCAACTGGTGAGGGAGAAGCATAAGTCAGATGTATCCCTATCACAATGGAATAAAGGGAATTACGGAGGCATGAGAGAGGAGCTTGCCCAGGTGGACTGGAGGAGGATACTGGCAGGGATGACAGCAGAGCAGAGATGGCTGAAGTTTCTGGGATCAGTTCACAAGGTGCAGGTTAGATATGTCCCACAGAAGAAGTTGTTCTAAAATTATAGGGATAGGCAACCGTGGCTGACAAGGGAAGTTAAAGGCTGCATAAAAGCCAAGGAAAGGGCAAATAATGTAGCAAAAGTGAGTGGGAAGTTGGATGATTGAGATGCTTTTAAAATCCAATGAAAGACAACTAAAAAGCCATAAGAAGGGAAAAGATGAAACATGAGGGCAGACTAGCCAACAATATAAAGCAGGATAGTAAAAGCTTTTTCAGTTATATAAAGAATAAAAGGGAGGTGAGAGTTGATATTGGACCACTGGACAATGATGCTGGTGAGGTACTAATGGGGGACAAAGAAAGAGCGAATGACCTTAATAAGTACTTTGCATCAGTCTTCACTGTGGAAGACACTAGCACTGTGCCAGAGGTCCATGACTGTCAGGGAACGGGAGTGAATGCCATTCTATTGCAAAGGAAAGAGTGATAGGCAAACTGAAAAGTCTTAAGGTGGAAAACTCACCTGGGTCAGATGAACTACATCCCAGAGTCCTGAGAGAGGTTGCTGAAGAGATAACTGATGCATTGGTTATGATCTTTCAAGAATCACTAGATTCTGGCATTGTTCCAGAGGACTGGCAACTTGCAAATGTCACTCCAGTCTTTAAGAAGGGAGGAATATAATAGAGAGGAACTCACAGGCCAGTTAGTCAAACCTCTGTGCTTGGGAAAATGGTGCAGTCCATTATTAATGGTGAGGTTTCAGGATATTTGGAGACTAATTTTAAAATAAATCAAAGTCAGCATGGTTTCTTGCCTGACAAATCTGTTAGAGTCCTTTGAGGAAGTAATAAGCAGGGTGGACAAAGGAGAGGCAGTGGATCTCATTTACTTGGATTTTCAGAAGGCATTTGATAAAGTGTCACACGTGAGTCTAATTAATAATATAAAATCCTATAGCATTACAGGAAAGATACTGGCATGGATAGAGGAATGGCTGACAGGCAGGATGCAGTGAGTGGGAATAAAGGAGGCCTTTTCCTGACGAAGGGTCTCGGCCCTAAACGTTGACAGTGCTTCTCCTTATAGATGCTGCCTGGCCTGCTGTGTTCCACTAGCATTTTGTGTGTGTTGTTAGGCCTTTTCTTGTTGGCTGCCAGTGACTAGTGGTGTTCCTCAGGGGTCAGTATTGGGGCCACTACTTTTCACATTGTTTGTCAATGATTTAGATAATGGAATTGATGGCTCTGTGGCAAAGTTTGCAGATGATACAATGATAGGTGGAGGGGTGGGTAGTTCTGAGGAAACAATCTGATTGCAGCAGGACTTAGACAAATTGGAAGAATGGACAAAAAAGTGACAGATGGAATACAGTGTTGGGAAATGTATGATAATGCATTTTGGTAAAAGGAACAATAGTGCAGACTATTATCTAAATGGGGAGAAAATTCAAACATCAGTCAAGTCAACTTTTATTGTCATTTCGATCTGCTGGTACAGTTCTTAGTAAAAATGAGACAACATTTTTCAGGACCATGGTTTACATGACACAGTACAAAAACTAGACTGAACTACGTAATAACAAAAACACAGAAAAAGCTATACTAGACTACAGACCTACACTGGACTGCATAAAGTGCACAAAAACAGTGCAGGCATTACAATAAATATTAAACAGGACAGTAGGGCAAGGTGTCAGTCCAGGCTTCCAGTATTGAGGAGTCTGATAGCTTGGGGGAAGAAACTATTATATAGTCTGGTCGTGAGAGCCCGAATGCTTCGGAGCCTTTTCCCAGACAGCAGGAGGGAGAAGAGATTGTATGACGGGTGCGTGGGGTCCTTCATAATGCTGTTTCCTTTGCGGATGCAGCGTGTAGCGTAAATGTCCATGATGGCGGGAAGAGAGACCCTGGTGATCTTCTCAGCTGACCTCACTATCCTCTGCAGGGTTTTGCGATCCGAGATGGTGCAATTTCCGAACCAGGCAGTGATGCAGCTGCTCAGGATGCTCCCAATGCAACCCCTGTAGAATGTGATGAGGATGGGGGGGGGGGGGGGGGGGAGATGCACCTTCCTCAGCCTTCGCAAAAAGTAGAGACACTGCTGGGCTTTCTTTGCTATGGAGCTGGTGTTGAGGGACCAGGTGAGATTCTCCGTCAGGTGAACACCAAGAAATTTGGTGGTCTTAACGATCTCTACCGAGGAGCCGTCGATGTTCAGTGGGGAGTGGTCACTCCGTACCCTCCTGAAGTCAACAACCATCTCTTTTGTTTTGTTCGCATTAAGAGACAGGTTGTTGGCTCTGTGCCAGTCCGTTAGCCGCTACACCTCTCTGTAAGCTGACTCGTCGGTCTTGCTGATGAGACCCACCACGGTCGTGTCATCGGCGAACTTGATGATGTGGTTCGAGCTGTGTGTTGTAGCACAGTCGTGGGTCAGCAGAGTGAACAGCAGTGGACTGAGCACACAGCCCTGGGGGGCCCTGTGCTCAGTGTGATGGTGTTGGAGATGCTGCTCCCAATCCGGACTGACTGAGGTCTCCCAGTCAGGAAGTCTAGGATCCAGTTGCAGAGGGAGGTGTTCAGACCCAGTAGGCTCAGCTTTCCAAATAGTTTCTGAGGGATGATTGTGTTGAATGCTGAACTGAAGTCTATGAACAGCATCTGAACGTATGTGTCTTTTTTGTCCAGGTGGGTTAGGGCCAGGTGGAGGGTGGTGGCAATGGCGTCATCTGTTGAGCAGTTGGGACGGTACGCAAACTGCAGGGGGTCAAGTGAGGGGGGCAGCAGGGTCTTGATGTGCCTCATGACGAGCCTCTCGAAACACTTCATGATGATGGATGTAAGTGCAATGGGACGGTAATCATTTAGGTGCAGAGGGACAGCAGTTCTCATACGAGACTCCTTGATGTTTAATTTACAGGTTGAGTCTGTGGTAAAGAAGACAAATGTAATGTTGACATTCATTTCAAGGGGAATAGGATATAAAAGCAAGGAGATAGTGCTGAGGCTTTACAACACACTAGACAAGGGTGTGAATAGGGTAGGGATGAATGGACAAGGGAGTTGCTTAGGGAGAAATCCCTGGGGAATGCAGAAAGTGGGGTGGAGGGAAAGATGTGCATGGTGGTGGGATCCCGTTGGAGATACTGGAAGCTGTGGAGAATTATGTGCTGTCTGTTTCTGCTAATGTCTCACTGCACTGTGATCTTCAACAATATAACTTCCACAATGTCACTAAACTCAAAGGACACGTTCCAATTGAATCTTACACTTTATGTTATTTCTGAGCTTTCTGATACACTATTTCTGCTTCTCGATCTTGCATTCCTACTGTGTGTGAATGTTATAGTTTTCAGGAAGGTCTTTCACTTCACTGTGCATTTGCAAATACAGTAAACATATCCCCCGGCCTTACACTCTACAGTCAGAGATTTTCTCTTAGGCAGTCCTCATTGCCAATGAGGTGTACCATGAGTTTTGCTGAACCTGTCTCTGGAACTGAATATTGTATCACTTGTTCACACAGTTAGATACGGAGCATCAAGTGAATAAAGCTGCCTGTCTTGGTGATCAGTTTTCAGGTGAACGATGAAGTGACAACGTGGCAGTTGCAGTGCTCTTCTGAGTAACAAACATGTCACAATCACATTCACATTTCCCTGAAGTGGAGTTTAAACCCATTACTTCTTCAATCATATGAAAATATTATCTTTAAACTGTGGTTAACATTTTGAAAGTGCAGCTCACTATCGAAATGCAAAATCTTGATTTCTGCTGACAATAATCTCGTCAACTTCGAATATCAAAATCGATCGTTAAACAAAGAACTTGACATTTTGTGAGATTCAGAATGTGGAGATTATTTTGAGTAAATATGTTTTTGTGGTAATTTTATACATCCATGTCTATAAGATAAGCTACTCAAGTACAAAGGGTGATGATATTTGGAACCACACCTGGCTGGGCAGGAATTGGATGGAGTAACCGTTTCATGCCCCAAATGCAGTGCGTCTGATTTTTCTGAAAGAAAAAGCAAATGATCCAGTACTTTGTTGACAGGAAGTTATAGCCTGAGAATTGGGGATATCACTGAATGATTTATGTTGCTTCATACAATGGCAACCAGCCTTTAACCACTCCATCATTATCATGGAAGTTGCTGCATTAGCACATTATCAAGTTTATTAATGAATAAGGAAAATTTCCTTTCAAGAGCATAGTAATTGTTAATTGCTGCAAATCTGCCATGTCTGCTCAGTAAGTGCAAATTAGTTTGTAGTCTAACTGCTTGAAGATGTGAAATTTTGTAGGATATTTTCCAGGGAACATAGTCCAGTACAGCACAGGAACAGGCCATTCAGCCCACAATGTTGTGCTGAGCCAAAACATTAGCAATCAAATGGACAACTAAACTAATCCCTTTTGCCTGCACCATGTCCATTTTCCTCACATGCACGTGCAAAGTCTCAGATGTATCTGCCTTTCCTGCCATCTCAGGCAGTGCATTCCAGGTATCTGCCACTCTCTGTGTAAAAATTAACCCCTCACATCCCGTTTGAAATTGCCCCCCCACCTTAAATGGATGCTCATTGGTATTAGACATTTGGACCCTTGGAAAAAAGATATTGTCTGTCTATGCCTTTCATAATCTTATAAACCTCTATCAGATCCCTCCTCAGCCTCTGCTGCTCCAGGGAAAACAACCCAAGTTTGTCCACCCTCTCGTTACAGCACTTGCCCTCTAATCCAGGCAACATCCTGGTAAACCTCTTCTGCACCTTCTCCTAAGTCTTGATATCTTTCCTATAAAGGATGACCAGAACTGTATGCAATACTCAAGGTGCAGCCTTACTAGAATTTTATAAAGCTGAAAAATAACTTCCTGACTTTTGAATTCAGTGCCTTGACTAGTAAAGGAAACGTGCCAAATGCCTTCTTAACCAACCAATCAACCTGTGTAGCCACTTACATGAAGCTATGAACTTGGCCCCCAAGATCGCTCTGCTCATCACCACTGTTAAGGATCTTGCCCTTGTCAGTGTCTATTTGCATTTGACCCATCAAGGTGCAACACTTCACATTTGGTTTGGCTAAACTCCACCTGTCATTTCTCTGCCCATATCTGCAAGTGATCTATATTGTATATCTCTGTATTCTTTACCAGTTATCTAGGCTATCCACAACACCACCAATCTTCGTATCACCTACAATCTTACAAACCAACAGCTACATTTTCATCCAAGCCATTTATATACATCACAAACAGCAGAGGTCCTGGTACAGATCCCTATCGAACACCACTAATGACAGACCCCAATTCTATGCTCAAGCCAGTTCTGAATCCAAACGGCCATTTCACCATGGATCCCATGTATCTTAATCTTCTGGATGAGTCTCCCATGAGAGTCCTTCTCAGATATGCCTTATGAAAATCCGTGTACACAACATCCCCAGCTCTACCTTCATCAATCACCCTCATCACCTCGTGAAAAAACTCAATCGTATTAGTAAGAAATGACTTGGCCTGCACAGAGCCACACTAGCTCTCTCTGATTTGGCTATGGTTTTCCAAATGCTCATAAAGCCTAACCCTAAGGCTTCTCTCCAGCAGCTTTTCTACACTGGCATGAGAGTCAATAGTCTACAGTTTCCAGGATTACTCCTGGTACCCTCCTTGAATAATGGAACAACATTAGCTAATTGCCAGTCCTCTGGAACCTCACCTGTTGCTAGAGAGAACATGAAGATATTGGTCAAGGCCCCAGCAATCTCTTCTCTTGCCTCTCTCAATAACTTGAGTTATAGTCCATCAGGCCCTGGGACTTATCCACCACAATGTTCATTAGGAGACCCTAAGCTACCTCCACATTTACCTCAAAATACCCTAGTTTATCAATATGCTCAGCACTGATTTCCCTATCCTCCACATCCTTCTCCTTGGTAAATACCGATGTAACATAGTACCTCATCCACATCTTCCTCCACCCTTTATCCTTGAATGGTCCTACCCTCTCCCTAGTATCTTTTTGCTCTTGAGATTCTCTTTATTCCTACCAGGCAAGGACTTTTCCTGGCCCCTCCTGGCTTTCCTAATTCCCTTTTTGAGTTCTTTTCTGGCTTCTTTATAATCTTTAAGGGTTTTGTTTGACTCTAGCTCCTTAGGATTTACACACTTTTCCTTTTTGTTCTTGACTACAGTACAGTGCAGAAGTCTTCCGCTCATGTATAAAAGTTCTGTAAAGCAAAAGACGCTTTTAAAAATAATGAAATGAAAAGTTTCTAAATATCAAAAATTTACAATAAAGAGCAGTAAACAGTAAAAAATGAAATCATATCAATATTTGTTGTTACCACTCTTTGCCTTTAAAACTGCATCAATTCTTTTAGGTACACTGTCATGCGGTTTTATAAGAAAATTGGCTAGTAGGTTGTTCTAAGCATCTTGGAAACTCACTACAGTTCTTCAGTTGCCTCAAGATGCAGGGGAGAATATTTAGGATGGAAATGAGGAGAAACTGTTTTTCTCAGTGAGTGGTGAATCTGTGGAATTCTCTGCCTAGGGGAGCAGTTGAGGTTTCTTCACTAAATATAGTTAAGATACAGTTAGATAGGTTTTTACATAGTAGGGGAGTTAGGGGTTATGGGGAAAAGGCTGGTAGATGGAGCTGAGTTTACGGACAGATCAGCCATGATCTTATTGAATGACAGGGCAGGCTCGATGGGCCGGATGGCCTACTCCTGCTCCTATTTCTTATGTTCTTATGTTCAGCAGACTTGACCTGTCTCGCTTGCTTCTGTCTCTTGAGGTAATCTCAGACAGTGCCGATGACGATGAGATCAGGGCTCTGTGGAGGCCATACCATCTGAAACCATATAAAAAATTTAGGGTGCCTAAGACTTTTGCACAGTACTTCAAATTCATCACTTCTCTCACCTCTTGGCCTGTTCCAAACAATTTCAAAGAATGGCTGCCAGCACTGGGTAAATCAAAAGTTAAAAGACTTGAGAGCATCCCACCTGTAGTACTGGAGCTCTGTGCTCCAGACCTTGCTGAATCTAGCCCAAGTTGCATCAACTCCACATCGTATATAACCATATAACAATTACAGCATGGAAACAGGCCATCTCGGCCCTTCTAGTCCGTGCCAAACGCTTACTCTCTCCTAGTCCCACCAACCTGCACTCAGCCCAAAACCCTCCATTCCTTTCCTGTCCATACACCTATCCAATTTTACTTTAAGTGACAATATCGAACCTGCCTCTACCACTTCTGCTGGAAGCTCGTTCCACACAGCTACCACTCTCTGAGTAAAGAATTTCCCCCTCGTGTGTATCCAGAGATACCGGCCACGTGACAGACGTACTGCCACCTGGCTGGTCGGAGGACGCACCACATACCAATCAACATTTGGTCCCTCCCAACTAATCAATGCAGACCTAAATTATTGGTCACCTTAATTGGATTATCGCGCCCAGCCCCATGCTATAAAAGGTGAGATGTATGCCTGGCTCGCTCTCTCTTACAGACCACCTCATTGAAGGTAAGTTCATTGATTTATGCTTGGGAAGGTCTATCATTTGTCCTGGTAAGGGAGCCGCAGCTATCAAAGGTCAAGGGGGATAGCTGTCGTAGTGCTTTTCCCTTGTTCTTTGTATGTGTAACCATACCCTGTCCCCACACCGCTTTCTGTGTATTGTATTTGCTGGTGTTGACCCGACTTCCCCTTGTAAATAAATTCCTTATTATTAAAATTGTGTGTGTCCAGGCCTCTATTGTTGAGACTCAAAGAACCAGTTATTTCCATCACAGCATCGTGTTACCCCTAAACTTTTGCCCCCAACTCTCAACTCATGTCCTCTAGAACATCGTAGAAAATGACCCTAGTGTGTCCAGTTTGCAGATCCAATTGGCTGTTACAACCTGATCGCTTTCACTCATTATCAGAGTGGAGAAAGGTGTCATCAAAAGTGTTGTCAAAGGCTTTACAACCTCCTCTTTACTGCACAGTTTAGATTTTACAAGTGAGGGTAACGGCACCTGTCATCAAGGCAGCACTTGACTAGGGTGCTGTCCTAGTAAATCTGAAGTCAGTGGATATCTATTGGCAACTTCTGCAATTTTGGAGTTGTGCCTCAAACAAAGGAAGTTCTCAGAGGTCAGTCACCCCATCTCTAGACGATCACTGCAGGGAGTCTAACTAATTACACCTGCTTCAGCACAACCTCTCCTCTATCACAGTGTTAGAAGTGAGGATGTTCACTAGTGATTGCACAATGTTCTCTTTGATTTACCTTTTCTTATCTAACAAAACAGCCTGTGTTCAGATTTGGCAAGACATTGACAACATTCAAGCAAGAGCTGGTATTGACACCTCAGAAGTACCAGGTAACTGCCAACCTTCAGTAACAATGAACCTAGTCACTGACTATTAACATTCAAAATGGCATTATCATTACTGAGTGCCCAATCACCAATATCCTGGGCAACACCACTGATCACAAATTAAATCAAATTAATTTCAAGGAAATACAAGAGCACTTCAGAGTGAGGGTATCCTATGGTGGTTAATTCACATCCTGACAGCCCAAAGTCTTTCCACTATCGACAAAGTACAAGTCAAGAATATGACTGGATACTCTCTGCTTACCTCAATATGCTTATCTGCAACAATGCTCAAGTTAGATACCACCCATGGCAAAACCGTATAACTGATTGGCACCTCACCTTAAACCTTCATTCCCCACACCACTGGTTGACGGTATATCTCACTCACAATCTGCACCCAGGGTACTCTGACCGCATTGCCCAAACCTACACCACCGGGGGGACAAGGGCAGCGGGTGCGTGGAGCACATTCTCTTGCAGGTTCACCTCAAAATCGTTCATTATCCTGACATGAAAATGTATTACCAGTCTTTCGTCGTCACTGAGTCTAAATCCTGAAGCACCCTCCCCAATTTCACTGTGGACTGCAGTGGTTTCAGAAGGCAGCTCAACATCACCTTCTCAAGCTGTTTTGCAATGAGCTCTGTTGTTGGAGGTGACAATTATAGTTTAATACTGAAACCAAAAAAAAAAGAGTTGAACAGACATTCACGCTCTGAATCAAGAGATAAAAGTGATATTTGCACTCTATGACTCCTTATGAGCTGTGTCATCTAGGCAAGCATGAAGTGGCTGCTGAGTCCATTACAGAATGGCTGAATGTGCCATCTGACAAGGAAAAGGACGTGCATGTAACCCAAGGCCATGACAAAATTCATATTGCTGAAGTCTCTCCAGAACCGGCCCTCATTTTCATCTATCATTCTCTACAGCCAAAGAACATTACATTATAGAAATGGGTGACTCAGCCCATCGTGACAACGTTCACGCAAGAGTAACATGGACGAGAGGCGATAGATCGGGCAAGAGAAAATCTGCAGATGCTGAAAATCCAAGTAACACACACAAAATGCTGGAGGAACTCAGCAGGTCAGGCCAGGCAGTGTTTATGGAAAAGAGTACAGTCGATGTTTCGGGCCGAGACCCTTCGGCAGGACTGGAGAAAAGATGATGAGAAGTGAGAAGGTGACAGAGCAGTTGGCTAAGAACTAAATCCACATTATGTGCATGCTGCTCGGATTTCTGTGTAAGTTATTTCTGGAACCATCCTGAAAGTGCAACTGAGGCCATCACTGGAATTACTGTTAGTGATTAATTCCTAAATCTGTGATCTGGAACTTCTGTTGGAATTTTTTCCGTGGCTGTGTGAGATTGTTACTGAAACTGTCACTGCAGCTCTGATGTATTTGTTAGGGAATTTTAGATCTGATTGTGGAGCCAGTGCTGACACTATTTCAAAGACTGTAGCTGGGATATTGCAGGATCTCTTCCTCAACGTTTTCTGCGACCCTTGCTCTTGCCAAAGACTAGAGAAATTTCATGCAGGGAATGATAGATTTCTTGCTGGAAGATTGCTTCTCCTCATACTGAGAATGAATGGGCCACTGTTATACATGATCTCTTCAGGTATCTTGGTGGGACTCCTGTGAGACCATTTGCTGAACTTGTGGCAGGGTAGATATCCAGATGGAAAGCAGCCAGTGAGTGAGTGGGCCAGTGAAGGAGTGGAGATTTGACGCTTTGACTCGAGAGGCTGAGGACGAGCTTCACTCCAAGTGAGGTAAGGCCAGGTAAGTTCCTTTCAAAGGAGAAAGTTTCAAAAGTTGAGGCAAGTATTGGGTAGGTCATGGCAGCTGAGATCGGCCCCGTGGTTTGTTCATCCTGCAGCATGTGGGAAATCAGGGATACTTCCAGTATCCTTGACGACTATGTGTGCAGGAAGTGTGTCCAGCTGCAGCTTCTGGCAGACCGCATTGAGCGTCTGAAGCTGCGATTGGATTCAAACTGGAGCATCCGCGATGCTGAGAAAGTCGTGAATAGCACGTTCAGTGAGTTGGCCACACCGCAGGTAAAGGCTACACAGGCAGAAAGGGAAGGGGTGGCCACTAGACAGCGTAGCAGTAGGCAGGTAGTGCAGGAGTCCCCTGAGGTAATCTCCCTCCTAAACAGATATACTGTTTTGGATACTGTTGGGGGAGATGTCTCATCAGGGGAAGGCAGCAGCAGCCGAGTTCATTGCACCACGGGTGGCTCTGCGGCACAGAAGGGAAGGAAAAGGAGTGGGAGAGCTATAGAGATAGGGGATTTGATTGTAAGGGGAATTGATAGGCATTTCTGTGGCTGCAAACGAGACTCCAGGATGGTATGTTGCCTCCCTGGTGCAAGGGTCAAGGATGTCTCTGAGCGGCTGCAGGACATTCTGGAATGGGAGGGTGAACAGCCAGTGGTCGTGGTGCACATAGGTACCAACGATATAGGTAAAAAATGGGATGAGGTCCTACAAGATGAATTTAGGGAGTTAGGAGATAAACTAAAAAGTAGGACCACAAAGGTAATAATCTCTGGATTACTACCAGTGCCACGTGCTAGTCAGAGTAGAAATAGGAGGATATTTCAGATGAATACGTGGCTTGAAAAATGGTGCAAGCGGGAGGGATTCAAATTTCTGGGGCATTGGAACCAGTTCTGGGGGAGGTGGGACCGGTATACACAGGACGGTCTGCACCTGGGCTGGACTGGAATCAATGTCCTAGGGGGAACATTTGCTACTACTGTTCAGGAGGCTTTAAACTAATGTGGCAGGGGGATGGGAACAAGTGCAGAGAGACAGAGGGGTGTAAAATGAGGGTAGACGCAAAAAGTAGTAAGGTGAAAAGTAAAAGTGGCAGGCAGGCAAATCCAGGGCAAAAAGCAAAAAGAGCCACTTTTCAACATAATTGTATAAGGGCTAAGAGTGTTGTAAAAACAAGCCTGAAGGCTTTGTGTGTCAATGCAAGGAGCATTCGTAACAAGGTGGATGAATTGAATGTGCAGATAGTTGGACATTAATATATCATATTAATGAATATGATATAGTTGGGATCACAGAGACATGGCTCCAGGGTGACCAAGGATGGGAGCTCAACATCTAGGGATATTCAATATTCAGGAGGGATAGACAGGAAAGAAAAGGAGGTGGGGTAGCATTGCTGGTTAGAGAGGAGATTAACACAGTAGAAAGGAAGGACATTAGCCTGGAGGATGCGGAATCGATATGGGTAGAGCTGCATAACACTAAGGGACAGAAAACGCTGGTGGGAGTTGTGTACAGGCCACCTAACAGTAATAGTGAGGTTGGGGATGGCATTAAACAGGAAATTAGAAATGCGTGCAATAAAGGAACAGTAGTTATAATGGGTGACTTCAATCTACATATAGATTGGGTGAACCAAATTGGTAAGGGTGCTGAGGAAGAGGATTTCTTGGAATGTATGCGGGATGGTTTTCTGAACCAACATGTCGAGGAACCAACTAGAGAGCAGGCCATTCTAGATTGAGTATTGAGCAATGAGGAAGGGTTAGTTAGAAATCTTGTCATGCGAGGCCCCTTGGGTAAGCGTGACCATAATATGGTGGAATTCTTCATTAAGATGGAGAGTGACATAGTTAATTCAGAAACAAAGGTTCTGAACTTAAAGAAGGGTAACTTTGAAGGTATGAGATGTGAATTAGCTAAGATAGACTGGCAAATGATACTTAAAGGGTTGATGGTGGATATGCAATGGCAAGCAGTTAAAGATCGCATGGATGAACTACAACAATTGTTCATCCCAGTTTGGCAAAAGAATAAACCAGGGAAGATAATGCACCCGTGGCTAACAAGGGAAATTAGGGATAGTATCAAGTCCAAAGAAGAAACATATAAATTAGCCAGAAAAAGCGGCACACCTGAGGACTGGGAGAAATTCAGAGACTAGCAGAGGAGGACAAAGGGCTTAATTAGGAAAGGGAAAAAAGATTATGAGAGAAAGCTGGCAGGGAACGTAAAAACTGACTGTAAAAGCTTTTATAGATACGTGAAAAGAAAAAGATTGGTCAAGAAATTGGTCCATTACAGTCAGAAACAGGTGAATTGATCATAGGGAACAAAGACATGGCAGACCAATTGAATAACTACTTTGGTTCTGTCTTCACCAAGGAGGACATAAATAATCTTCCGGAAATAGTAAGGGACCGAGGGTCTAGTGAGATGGAGGAACTGAGAGAAATACATGTTAGTAGGGAAGTGGTGTTAGGTAAATTGAAGGGATTAAAGGCAGATAAATCCCCAGGGCCAGATGGTCTGCATCCCAGAGTGCTTAAGGAAGTAGCCCAAAAAATAGTGGATGCATTAGTGATAATTTTTCAAAACTCCTTCGATTCTGGATTAGTTCCTGAGGATTGGAGGGTGGCTAATGTAACCCCATTTTTTAAAAAAGGAGGGAGAGAGAAACTGGGGAATTATAGACCGGTTAGTCTGACATCAGTGGTGGGAAAAATGCTAGAGTGGGTTATCAAAGATGTGATAACAGCACATTTGGAAAGAGGTGAAATCATCGGACAAAGTCAGCATGGATTTGTGAAAGGAAAATCATGTCTGATGAATCTTATAGAATTTTTTGAAGATGTAACTAGTAGAGTGGATAGGGGAGAGCCAGTGGATGTGGTATATTTAGATTTTCAAAAGGCTTTTGACAAGGTCCCACACAGGAGATTAGTGTGCAAACTTAAAGCACATGGTATTGGGGGTATGGTATTGATGTGGATAGAGAATTGGTTGGCAGACAGGAAGCAAAGAGTGGGAGTAAACGGGACCTTTTCAGAATGGCAGGCAGTGACTAGTGGGGTACCGCAAGGCTCAGTGCTGGGACCCCAGTTGTTTACAATATATATTAATGATTTAGACGAGGGAATTAAATGCAGCATCTCCAAATTTGCAGATTTCACGAAACTGGGCGGCGGTGTTAGCTGTGAGGAGGATGCTAAGAGGGTACAGGGTGACTTGGATAGGTTAGGTGAGTGGGCAAATTCATGGCAGATGCAATTTAATGCAGATAAATGTGAGGTTATCCACTTTGGTTGCAAGAACAGGAAAACAGATTATTATCTGAACGGTGGCTGATTAGGAAAAGGGGAGGTGCAACGGGACCTGGGTGTCATTGTACACCAGTCATTGAAAGTGGGTATGCAGGTACAGCAGGCGGTGAAAAAGGCAAATGGTATGTTGGCATTCATAGCAAAAGAATTGTGTACAGGAGCAGGGAGGTTCTATTGCAGTTGTAATAGACCTTGGTGAGACCGCACCTAGAAAATTGTGTGCAGTTTTGGTCCCCTAATCTGAGGAAAGACATCCTTGCCATAGAGGGAGTACAAAGAAGGTTCACCAGATTGATTCCTGAGATGGCAGGACTTTCATATGAAGAAAGACTGGATCGACTAGGCTTATACTCACTGGAATTTAGAAGATTGAGGGGGGATCTTATTGAAACATATAAAATTCTAAAGGGATTGGACAGGCTAGATGCAGGAAGATTGTTTCCGATGTTGGGTAAGTCCAGAATGAGGGGTTGCAGTTTAAGGATAAAGGGGAAGCTTTTTAGGACCGAGATGAGGAAAAACTTCTTCACACAGAGAGTGGTGAATCCTGTGGAATTCTCTGCCACAGGAAACAGTTGAGGCCGGTTCATTGGCTATATTTAAGTGGAAGTTAGATATGGCCCTTGTGGCTAAAGGGATCAGGGGGTATTGAGAGAAAGCAGGTACAGGGTTCTGAGTTGGATGATCAGCCATGATCATACTGAATGGCGGTGCAGGCTCGAAGGGCCAAATGGCCTACTCCTGCACCTATTTTCTATGTTTCTATGTTTCTATGTTTTTAACCAGTGGAGGGAGTCACAAACAAAGGGACTGAGCTACAAAATAAGGGACCAGTTGTTTAAGATTTTGGAATGTATAGATTTTTTTCTCTCACACAGTGGAGAATCTCTAGAATTCTCTGGCCTTAAGGCTGGATTGTTAGACTCATTCAAGGTGGAGATAGATAAACGTTTGAAAGATTGAGGAATTAAATATAATGGGGAAATGGCTCTGTTGATCAGTATATATCAACCATGCAAAGCCGGCATGAGGGGCCCAGAGGTCCACTCCTGCTCCTACATTCTTGTGTTTTTCAGTGTTGGAATTTCTGGGACTTTGATAATCTTCATACAAATCTGTGCAGGAATTCCAGCTGGGATTGTTTTGAGGGATCTCGCTGGTAACTTGCTGGAGTTGTTCCTGCTTTATGCCAAAATGTTTATTGGGATTCACAGTAAATCTCTAGTTGCACTGTCGTCAATCCCTTGCTGATCTTATCCTAAACTTACTGCCGGCATTGTGCGATGGATGCTGTATAACCGACCTGCAGAATTTTTAAAATGTTACAGCCCCAGTAATTAGTGTATGTGTGCTTTGCATTGAAAAGTTGAGATTTTAAAAAAGTGATTACATTAGCAGGGTTAACCAACCTTCCAAACCACTCCAAACAATACATGTTTGCAAATTGAATGATTAACACTAGAAGCTGGATCAATTAGCACCTGAATTTTATGTATCGGACATCCGAAGCTCAATTTTAGCTGGAATTACATTTTATTGGGAAATTGGACTGATCACTTTCAGGAAACATTCCAGTTAGTGCTCCTGAGTGTTTCCCAATGTCAAATATGTACATTACCTAATGACATTACCACTCATGCAGTGCCTCATTCTACCCTAACCAATGTGAATGATGTAAAGTCCAACATTAATGAACAGTTTCCTTCAAACTGGGAGCATGGTAGCTTGCTGTCTTTTTCATTATTTAAGGGACCCATCTATTGACATTTGGAGATCTGCATCAGAACAACAGGAAGCTTCTAAAGTTCACTGTGTTACGTTAAAACTGACAGTGTATAGTATATCTCTAAACACTTCTGCAGTGGTGCCTCAGCAGTGACCATGAGCTCTCAATGGCATGTCCTGGGACAGGAGACTACTCTGACCATTCTCAAGGACGTTTGTTTTGGTTCTCCGCCTGGAGTATTTGGTGCATAATCTCTGTCGGTGCTAATTGTGGGGTGACAGCTCAGTCGCCACAGGCACTGGCAAGCCTGCCCAAGCTTTCCTGCGTGTCAGCTCCTGAGCTTGCACTGAGAGCAGGGTCATCAGCAAAGAGGAAGTCCCTTAAGGTTGTTTCTCGTACGTAGTCCTCAAATCAAACCAAGTGACTGTCTCCGTAATCCAGTAGCCAGCAACAACATGGTACATTGATAATCCGGTGGAGAGAGCCTGGAGGACGTGGAATAATCCCTCACATGCGGCTTTGCATTAGATATCAATAAATGAACCACAGTGGAGGTTTACAATGCTGCTCAGCTCAGTCTGAAACAGCTAAGCATTGAGTGGGATTGCAACAGCTGACAAACACTTACGTTGGTCCGTACGGCTGTCTCCTGGCACCTCCTGACAGGTACAAGTTCTTGCTCATGCCTTGTAATTCACTCATGGTGGCCAGATCTCTTTCACTGAATCCTGACGCTCTCGACTTCTACACTGAGAGGGATTCTAACAGCCGACAGATAATTGCATTGGCCATCGTGGCTCTTTCCCAGCACCTCCTGACAGATAGGACCTCACTCATGTCTACTAATTGACTCATGAGGAGGGCCGGATCTCTTTCACTAAATCCTGATGCTCTCGCCTGAAGACAATCTCCTTACAGCAATCAAAGCACGTGCTGCTTGCGCCGGACTGCCCAGGGGCCTATCCTTTTAAAGCAGGGGTTTCCAACCTTTTTTATGCCATGGACCAATGTCATTAAGCAAGGGGTCCATGAACCCCAGGCTGGGAACCCCTGCTTTAGAGGCTGATGCCCTGCTCTGACTACTGGAAGCTCCATTTAGCTAAGCAGGGACCTGTTAGGAATGTACAAGTCTTGTGAAAAATCACACCAGCACTCTCTCAAATGTATTCTTGGCTTTGCATGGCCTTTTATAGGAATGTAAACATCCAGTATGGCTAAGCACCACAAAGGTTAAAAGTACCAAAAGCAGGTGAAATCTAGTTTCGTGCCATTAGTGTTTATTATCAAACATTAAAACTATGAGTAAATGCAACATTTTGTGTGGAGTTCCAAACAAGTAGTAGCACTTCCTCAAAACAGATAACTTCTGTGAGGAGCCCCAGCTTTTTCTCACTTTCTCAGCCAGAGACAAATTGTACAAGAACATTGTGCTACCACATCTAAGATTCCAGAATTAAAGACAGTTCAAAGCTACGATAGCATAAGGAATGATGGGAATTCAAAACTGATGAAATGACAGAAAATAATATAACAGCAAGTCAACATACATAAAGTACTGGAGGAACATTCAGTCATTTGTTCCAATAAGAGAATTCTCTGTCCCTGTTCTATTGCAGAGTGATTAACGATGTAGAAATTGACAAAACAAGTGAAGGAATAAGTTGTTCTTCATTATAACAGCTGCCCTGCAAACTCCATTTCACTCCCTAAAGGATCTCAAAAGTAAAGTCATCTTTAATTGGGGTCAGTGTCGCTATAAAGCAAGAACAAGTTCATTTATACGATGCTATTACTACCACAAATCATGCAAAAAGGTCTTAGCTACTTCTGTAATGAAATTAAATCGTGACATGTAATCGGCACACAGTACGCACAGAAGTGACAATAAAAGAAATGATTAGATCATCTATTCTTTTAGGTACTAGATAAAGAATAAATGCATGCCAGGACTCTTAAGTTTTTGTCTGAATAAAACAAAATGTCACCTCTGAAAATTAAGTTCTTCCTCAGTCCAGTACAAATGCTATGGTGCAGATATGGAGGGGAGTTTGAACTCTGAATAGCTAGTGTCTCAAGTTATGCTTGATACAGGCTAAGCACCTCTTATCCAAAAGACTTGGGGCCAGAATTTGAATGTTTTGCAATATTTACATATATATAATGAGATACCTTGGGGATGAGACCCAAATCTAAACTCAAAATCCACTTACATTACAGATATAAATGTACCCTGACTGGTAGCTTTATATAATATTTTTAATTGTTTTGTACATGGAACAATAATGTATTGTTGGGAGTCTTTTTTCTGTTGTTTTCAGGAGCAGTTGATTTAAAAACCGGTTGGGACCAGCCTGCAACACATACCTTCAAGGCTGGCAGAGGTGTGGCAAGTGAAACGAAGTAGTCAATTTATCAGCCAATATAAGCAAGGTTTGCTCTAGGGGAGCGGCCTTGTCGAGGGAAGTGCCTTGTGAGAGAAGTGCCAGTCTTTGGCTCGAGAGTCTTCGGCGAGGAGGCTGAGGGAAGCGACTACGCCAAAGTTGGAGAGGATGAGAGGTGGTGAAGAGATGACAAGTAAACTGATTCAGTGTGATGCTTGCCTGATGTGGGAGGTCAGGGACACTGATGGTGCCTCTGGCTGCTACAACTGTGGAAAGTGTGTTCAGGTTCAGCTCCGGAAGGACCGTGTTGGGGCACTGGAGAGGCAACTGGATGATCTCAGGTTCATCCGGGAAAACGAGAGTTTTCTGGACAGGACTTACAGCCAGATCATTACACCAAAGATACTGGAAGGGGGAGGGTGCCAATGAGGAAGGGATGGATGCTTGAAGTACAGGAGACTCCGGGGGATGTGCCTCTTGAAAACAGATTCACCCTCTTGGAAGCTGTCGGGACAGAAGACACCGCCAGGTTGAGTGGTGGACAGGTCTGCGATTCAAAAATTGGCATTGAAGCAAAGTCGAGGAGAGACGTTAGGCAGAACCGTGGTAGTAGGGGACTCCATAGTGAGAGGTACGGAAAGGGGTTTCTGTAGCAACAGGCGGGATTTAAGGATGGTGTGTTGCCTCCCTGGTGCCAGGATTCAGGACATCATGGACTGATGGCAGGGCATCCTCAAGGGTGAGGATGAACAGCTGGAAGTGGTAGTGCATGTCGGCACAAATGACATCGGGAAGACGAGGAAAGACATTCTGCAGCGTGACTTCAGAGAACTCGGAAGAAGGCTGAAAAGCAGGACCTTCAGGGTGGTTATCTCCAGTTTGCTTTCAGTTCCTCGTGCTGGTGAGGGCAGGAACAGGGAGATAGGGCATCTGAATGTGTGGCTGAGTAGTTGGTGTAGCAAGCAGGGTTTTAGATTCTTAGACCATTGGGATCTGTTTTGGGGTAAGGATGAATTGTACAATAGGAACGGGTTGCACCTTAACAGGCGGGAGACCAGCATTCTGGCAGGCAGGTTTGCCACTGCTACATGGGTGTGTTTAAACTAAGTAGTGGGGGGGGGGGGTGATGAACTGGAAATATAAGGATGGAAGGATGGAGTTAAAGAGAAAGAGAGAATAAGAAAAGTTAAGAAAGACAACAGAATTAACGGGGCAGAAAGCTCAGGAAGGGATCGGAGAGTATGGCCAAGTGCAGTAGGGATCGGTGAGAGAGGTGAGGGAAGTAATGGATTAAGAGTATTGTATATGAATGCACGAAGCATAAGAAATAAAGTGGATGAGCTTGAGGCTCAGTTGGAAATTGGCAAGTGTGATGTTGTGGGAATAACAGAGACATGGCTGCAAGAGGACCAGGGCTGGGAAATGAATATTCAAGGGTATACGTCCTATCGAAAGGACAGACAGGTGGGCAGAGGGGGTGAGGTGGCTCTGTTGGTGAGGAATGAAATTCAGTCCCTTACGAGGGGTGACATAGAATCAGGAGATGTAGAGTCAGAATGGATAGAACTGAGAAATTGTAAGGGCAAAAAGACCCTAATGGGAGTTCTTTACAGGCCCCCAAACAGTAGCCTGGATATAGGGTGCAAGTTGAATCAAGAGTTAAAATTAGCATGTCGCAAAGGTAATGCTACGGTTGTAATGGGGGATTTCAACATGCAGATAGACTGGGAAAGTCAGGCTGATACTGGACCCCAAGAAAGGGAGTTTGTGGAGTGCCTCCGAGATGGATTCTTAGAGCAGCTTGTACTGGAGCCTACCAGGGAGAAGGCAATTCTGGATCTAGTGTTGTGTAATGAACCAGATTTGATAAAGGAACTCTAGGTAAAGGAGCCATTAGGAGGTAGTGACCATAATAGGATAAGATTTAATCTACAATTTGAGAGGGAGAAGGGAAAATCAGAAGTGTCAGTATTACAGTTGAACAAAGGGGACTATGGAGCCATGAGGGAGGAGCTGGTCAAAATTGACTGGAAAGATACCCTAGCAGGGATGACAGTGGAACAATAATGGCAGATATTTCTGGGAATAATACAGACGGTGCAGGATCAGTTCATTCCAAAGAGGAAGAAAGATTCTAAGGGGAGTAAGGGGCGGCCGTGGCTGACAAAGGAAGTCAAGGACAGTATAAAAATTAAAGAGAAGAAATATAACATAGCAAAGATGAGCAGGAAACCAGAGGATTGGGAAACTTTTAAAGAGTAACAGAAGATAACAAAAAAGGCAATATGGGGAGAAAAGATAAGGTACGAAGGTAAGCTGGCCAAGAATATAAAGGAGAATAGTAAAAGCTTCTTTAGGTGTGTGAAGAGGAAAAAATTAGTTAAGACCAAAGTTGGGCCATTGAAGACAGAAACGGGTGAATTTATTATGGGGATCAAGGAAATGGCAGGCGAGTTGAACAGGTACTTTGCATCTGTTTTCACTAGGGAAGGCACAAACAATCTCCCAGATGTTCATGGTGAAATGGTGGAGCAGACTCGATAGGCTGAATGGCCGACTTCTGCTCCTTTGTCTTATGGTCTTGTGTAATAGTGGCCAGAGGACCTAAGGTAACGGAGGAACTGAAGGAAATTCACATTAGAAAATGGTGTTGGATAGACTGATGGGACTGAAGGCTGATAAACCCCCAGGGTCTGATGGTCTGAATCCCAGGGTACTTAAAGAGGTGTCTCTAGAAATCGTGGACACATTAGTAATCATTTTCCAATGTTCTATAGATTCAGGATCAGTTCCTGAGGATTGGAGGGTAGCTAATGTTATCCCACTTATTAAGAAAGGAGGGAGAGAGAAAACAGGGAATTATAGACCAGTTAGCCTGACATCGGTGGTGGGGAAGATGCTGGAGTCAATTATAAAAGATGAAATAGCGGCACATTTGGATAGCAGTAACAGGATCGGTCCGAGTCAGCATGGATTTACGAAGGGAAAATCATGCTTGACTAATCTTCTGGAATTTTTTGAGGATGTAACTATGAAAATGGACAAGGAAGAGCCAGTGGATGTAGTGTACCTGGACTTTCAGAAAGTCTTTGATAAGGTCCTACATAGGAGATTAGTGGGAAAAATTAGAGCACATGGAATTGGGGTTGGGTACTGACATGGATGGAAAATTGGTTGGCAGACAGGAAACAAAGAGTAGGGATTAACAGGTCCTTTTCAGAATGGCAGGCAGTGAGTAGTGGGGTACCGTAAGGCTCAGTGCTGGGACCACAGCTATTTACAATATACATTAATGATTTAGATGAAGGGATTAAAAGTAACATTAGCAAATTTGCAGATGACACAAAGCTGGGTGACAGTGTGAAATGTGAGGAGGATGTTATGAAAATGCAACGTGACTTGGACAGGTTGGGTGAGTGGGCAAATGTATGGCAGATGCAGTTTAATGTGGATAAATGTGAGGTTATCCACTTTGGTGGCAAGAACAGAAAGGCAGATTACTATCTGAATAGTGTCAAGTTAGGAAAAGGGGAAGTACAACGAGATCTAGGTGTCCTTGTTCATCGGTCACTGAAAGTAAGCATGCAGGTACAGCAGGCAGTGAAGAAAGCTAATGGCATGTTGGCCTTCATAACAAGGGGAGCTGAGTAAACACAAAGTACACTGCAGATGCTGTGGTCAAATCAAGATGTACAAAAAAGCTGGATGAACTCAGCAGGTCGGGCAGCATCTGTTGAAAGAAGCAGTCAACGTTTTGGGTCGAGACCCTTCGTCAGGACTGAAGGAGGAGGGGGCAGGGGCCCTGTAAAGAAGGTGGGGGAGGGTGAAAAACCAATCAGAGGAAAGATCAAGGGGTGGGGGAGGGGAAGCAGGGAGGGGATAGGTAGGAGAGGTGAAGAAGGAATCTAAGGGGAAAGCACTATGGGTAGTAGAAGAAGACAGAGTCATGAGACGTGATAGGCAGCTAGAAGAGGAGACAGAGTGAATGTGGGATGGGGGAAGGGCGAGGGAGGGAATTACTGGAAGTTGGAGAGTTCGATGTTCATACCAAGGGGCTGGTGACTACCTAGACGGTATATGAGATGTTGTTCCTCCAACCGAAGTTTGGCCTCATCATGGCAGTAGAGGAGGCCATGTATGGACATATCCGAATGGGAATGTGAAGCAGAGTTGAAGTGAGTGGCAACCGGGAGATCCTGTCTGTTGTGGTGGACGGAGCGTAGGTGTTCGACGAAGCGATCCCCCAATCTGCGTCGGGTCTCACCGATGTAGAGGAGGCTGCACCGGGAGCACCGGATGCAATAGATAACCCAACAGACTCACAAGTGAAGTGTTGCCTCACCTGGAAGGACTGAATGGTGGTGAGAGACCAAGCAGAAAAGTCATGACTGTGCCTCAGGAATTACAGTACTGTACAAAGTCTTAGACACATAAAAAAATTCTGTAAAGCAAAGATGCTTTCAAAAATAATGAAATTTCTAAATATTGAGAAAAACTATAGAGAGCAGTAAACAGAAAAAAACTAAATCAAATCAATATTTAGTGTGGCCACCCTTTGCCTTTAAAACTGCATAATTCTCTTGGGTACATTGTTGTGCAGTTTTGTAAGAAAATTGGCTGGTAGGTTGTTCCAAGCATCTTGGAGAACTTGACACAGATCTTCTGCAGACTTTGGCTGTCTCTCTTGTTTCTGTCTCTCCAGGTAATCCCAGACAGCCTCAATGATGTTGAGATCAGGGTTCTGTGGAGGCCATACATTGGAAACCTTATAAAAAATCTAGGGTGCCTAAGACTTTTACACGTTTCATAAAGTCATCAATTTACATGACACAGCAACAAGTCCTTTGGACAGCTGAGTCTATGCAGAACATTGTGCACCCATTTTACACAGATCTGGCAGTGATCTTTTTCTATCCTCTGCACAATTCCCAGTCAATAATTCCAGACTGTACCTACATGTTAACTTTCAAAGCCCACATATCTTTGGGATGTGGGAGGAAAGGGAAGCCCATACAGACAGTACTCAAAGTCAGGACTGAACTGTGAGTCGGAGAGGAATAACTGTCAAAGTTGGCCTATTCCACAGATTTGGGTGTTGGGGTGGAGATACATCTCTACCAAAGGAGGTGTAAGGCGCTCCTTCCCTCTGTTTGCCTGCAGGTCACCCTTGGGCAAGGTGAGGCACCAGTTTACCTCTCTGATCAAGGTCAGGTCATGGGAGCAGGTGATGGAGGGTTGTATGAGCAGCCGGTGCAGATCACAAGTCCTGGTTATGTGACCACTGATGCCAGGCAGACAGTCTCTGAAGAGCATTGATAATGGCTGGGGTCACACGTCTTGTCAAGACACTGCTCAGAAGAAGGCAATGACAAACCACTACCGTAGAAAAATTTGCCAAGAACAAACATAGCCATGGAAAGACCATGATAGCCCATGTCCTACAACGCGGCACAGAACGAGCGATTCCACAGATGCACTTTGCATATGAATAAGTATTTCAAGAATGGCAAAACTGGGATGTCCTTGCTTTAAGAAATTAGTGTGTGGGCTTACTACCTTTCAGAGGCATTAAGATTCTGGGGAGCGTCAACCCTGCAAAGTAAACCTCTCTCTTTCAGTGCAAACACGAGGAAATCTGCAGATGCTGGAAATTAAAGCAACACACACAAAATGCCGGTGGAACACAGCAGGCCAGGCAGCATCTATAAGGAGAAGCGCTGTTGACGTTTCGGGCCGAGACCCTTCGTCAGGGCTCATCTTTCAGTGTCAGGTGCTGCAGAGTGAAGATTAAAGGAATGTGGAGGTGCAGGGCACAGAGCTTAAGGATGGGAGATCAGGGCTGGAGAAATGAAGGGGACTCAGATTGACAAGTGAGATGGGGGGATTAAAGGAATGTGACCCACTCTGTTCCAGGCCAGGATTTCAGGCTGGCGTTGGTCGAGGGAAGGTACTTTGAATGATATGATCTGGCCCAGAATGAGCCAGAGGCATTGACTGCAGGTGGCAGGTGTTCTTCGTACAGAGGAAGCAGTGAGTGGGGTATGAAATATAGCCACAAGACATAGGAGCAGACACTAGGCCATTCGGCCCTTTGAGTCTGCTCCACCAGTCCTTCATGGCTGATTTATTATCCCTCTCAACCCCCGCCTGGTTTTCCTGCTTTTGACACCCTTATCAATCCAGAACCTATCGACCCCCGCTTTAAGTATACCCAATGACTTGGCCTCCACAGTCATCTGTAGCAACGAATTCCACATTTCACCATCCTCTGCAAAAGAAATTCCTCTTGTATAAAGAAATATGGGAAGTGATACACCAACAAAGGCCCTGTAATCCATGCTGGGGTTGTTATCTTCAGCCTGCTGTTTTCCATAGAACTTTGGCCAATTGGGGTAACCGCTTAATTGGGCCAAAATGCAATGACACGATGTGTCCTGATCAACCAAAATCCACTGTGTATATCCCTTGGTTCAAATTTTCATCATCATGTTCCTGTGAAAGAGCTTTGGACTGCTAACAGCATGAAGAGTGGCCATAATATCCAAGAGGTTCCTAATGATATATTGTATTCGTTTGATATTTATCATCTTCATCTTCACTGCAGATTGCTTCAAGGCACTGTTAACATTCCACACTAGCTGTTGGTTTGGGAAGGTGATTACAAAAGTCAACCAGCGGAAACTGGCTTCATTCATATTGCATCGGACACCACACCCACTAAGGAATGAATGCCTTGGGTCCCCCAAGTATGCTCCTTAAAATTGGAGGAATATCAGGAAATTCTGGAAACATTTAGTCAGAAACTTTGAGAAAGAAACAATGCTTCAGGCATGATGATCTTTCATCAGTTGGCTTTACTGAGTCTTTCAGTAAAGTTAGTGCATTGTTACCTTTAAAATTTTACCAGTCCTATCATTAATCATATTTGATTGTGTTTACCTTTCTCAGGGAGTACACATAACAGACGATCTCATCTCGTCCCTCTACATCATGTCTTTGGGCAAGAAAGGACAGCTGTGTCGCCATTTCCTGAGAAGATTCATGTGCATGAGGCTTCTCTCTCCGCCACCACCCTACACCACTATTCTAACTATTTTTTACAGCAGCACCATTGGGAGTTTTCAGACCTGCTGCATACAGAAGTTGCAGGTCCCTACAGAGGATTGCAAGGACTCCTCTGAGGATTATCGGAGTCTCTCTTCCACTCAACCAAGATATTTATCAGGAGCACTGCAGACACAGGGCCCTTAGCATTGTCAATAATCCCTCCCATCTGTCCAACAATCTCTTTGACCCCCTACCGTCAGGCAGCAGGTACGGTAGCATTGGGACAAGGACCGTTAGGTTGGGAAACAGCGTCGTCCCCCAGGCCGTGAGGCTACTGAACTCTCTGCCACCTCCCAGGCCTCACCAGGTATGAAGCACCAGTAGTGTTTACCTTTTAGCTTGTGTTAATTTATTTCTGGTAGTACTACATGTGGTGCACACTGTGTTGTGCACCTAGGTAGGGAGAAGCATTGTTTTGTTTGTCAATATACATGTGTACATATGGTCTGATGTAGAGACGATGATGAGAGTTTATTCATAATAATTCCAAAAGAACATTGGTAGCTTGGCCGAGTGACATCATGAAATTCTCAAAATTACAACCCCACCATTAGTGCTAATTGGGTGTCCGCTTAAATAATACAAGTAACATGGAATCCCGGAGCCAATCAAATTAAACTTAACAAGCTTTAACAGAAAGCACCGCGACATCGCATTACAAAGAATGAGGCACTCATAAAAAAACCCCAAGGATCTTAATGGTTAACGACTCTCGTTAAACACCAATTAACCAATTCAGTTGCTCTGAAAAACCTCAAAGCCCAACGCACAAGCTTAAAGAGTTCATTATATTTTAAAATGTAACATTAAAATACTAATGAGTGATTAAACATTAGTATAAAGGAAAATAAGTCAATATAAATAATTGAACTTAACTTTCTCCTCCTAATCTTCAGATAAAGATTCCCTATTGAAAGGGGATTCTGACCTATTGATGAAGCGGGGTGACAGGCCTATCCGATTCACCAGTCAGCCCCTTTCAGACTGAATCTCCTGGTCACAGGGTTTCTTCTGGAACCAGCAGCCACCAATCAGCTTGAGGCAGCCTATTGTCTTCTTCCTCCAACCTTTGCCATGTTGAGGTCTAAAATTCTTGACCATAACTTGCAGGACCCAGGTCATGTGCAAAGATGGACGAGTGTTTGCAAAGAGTTAGGTGCCTCGGTGTAATGAGACAAATTGCAGCTGCTCCAGGTTTAGCAGATTATCACAATACCCACTCTAAGTGTGCATGTTGATTGACTGTTCAGCCAATACAATGGGTTCAGAAAGGATCACCCACTTGTTTGCAGTCTTAATGAACTTCTGGTTTGAGATGGCGCTGATGAACCTTAGCGACTTCTGTCTGGTGGCTAAGTCCTGACGAAGGGTCTCGGCCCGAAACGTCGACAGCGCTTCTCCCTATAGATGCTGCCTAGCCTGCTGTGTTCTACCAGCATTTTGGGTGTGTTGTAAGTACTTTGTTAGTCACACTGTTTCTGGCGAGCAACCATCGCAAGTAGAAGTCTGCACCGTCGCTTTGGGCTTGAAGGCAATTCAGCATCGCAGAACCGAGGTGAGGCGGCAGGCCCATTGCCGAGCGCGAGGAGCGCCCGAGGTTCGATCGATCCAATCGCCGCGCCGAAGGCCAAATTGGGGCGGCGAGGTTGTACCAGTTCGACTGAACTCGACGATAGGTTGGAGGCGTAAGTGCCTTGCTGAATTGGAAAGGTCAGTTACCGGCCGAATCAACTTTGCGCACCAGAGGGTACCGATTCAACTGAACTTCATGGTTGGATGGAGACTTAAATGATGTGCCAAATCAGAAGGGTCAGCTACAGGCCAAATGGAGGCGGTGAGGTCCAGACCCAGAGTGTATTGGAACAACTGAACCTGATGTATGGTCATCGATTTAGGCACCAGGTCCTGCTGAAGGGTTTCAGCCCAAAACGTAGACTGCCCTTTTTTCTACAGATGCTGCCTGGCCTGCTGAGTTCCTCCAGCATTTTGTGTGCATTGCTCGGGTTTCCAGCATCTGCAGGTTTTTCTCGTTTGTGATTTAGGCACCAGGCCAGATTGAAAAGGTCCAAGGTCGAGGAAGGGGCTGATTCTGATCAGTGCTCCACATGGCCCTGCAGTGAACTACGCTGAACTGCTGGACTCTCTTGTCGACTTCAGTTCAGAACACTAATCGCTTGTGGTTTTCCTTTCTCTCAACATCGCGTGTCTGATGGTCTTTTTTATTTAGGTTCTTTTATTCATGGGCGTGCTGTGGTTTTTTTTCTCTCTCTGCACATTGGGTGTTCAACGGTGTTTTTTATGTGTGGGTTTGTTTTTGGGTTTCTTTGTCAGTAGATGAATCTTAAGGCTGTATAATGTATACTCGCTTCAATAATAAATTACTTTGAATTTTGAAACAGCTTGATCACACAAGTGAAAGAATTTCCGGAGACACGAGAGAATGCTGGAATCTGAAGTAACAGACAGTCTGCTGCAGGAACTGGGCGAGCTGAAGGGTTGTGGAGGTGCAGGGCTAGGACTTGTTGATGTTTCGGGTTGACGGCCTGCATCGTGACTCCTGGTCTCCCTGTGCTGAGGGGCCACTGCAGAGCAGGTACATGGGAGAAGATAAATCTGGCATTCTACTGTGCTTGCCTTCTGAGGAATGAGAAAAAAATTACGTGATCAAGTTCTGCATTCATTTCTCCCATCTCTTGCATCATGTGCACTGTTCTACTGTCTTAGTCTTAGACACACACAAAAAAAAAATATATGTGAGAGGAGAGGGAGAAGGAGAGGGGAAGGGGTGGGCTGGGTATATCTGCACCCATGCCACCACACCCCCCACCCCGGCACTCCTTCTCTGTCACTTGTTCCACACCCCTCCCATGGTGCTCCATGCTCACTATTCCCAACATCCTTTGCTCCCACCAGATTTACAGACTTGCTCTCCACTCCACTTTGAAAAATGCAGTACTGTGCAGAAGTCTTAGGCACCCTAGCTATATACAGTGTATGTGCCCAGGACTTTTGCACAGTGATGTACATCCTACTTGTCTTGTCCAGCCTATGGGATCTTATTGAACTTCCTTAAGCAGACAAGGTTGAAATCCAGATAGGGAGAAGCTACCATTACAGCAGTCATCCATTGGACTGTACACTAAGGGACCTGGTGCTGTTGTAAAATCTTTGGAGAGCTTAGTAGGTGGGTCACCTCTCTCATTACTACAGCTAAAGGTTCCCATCTACTTCAAAAGGGCAACAATTATACCAGTTCCCAAGAAGCACAGGGCGAGCTGCCTTAATGTCTATCAGCCAGTAGCGCTCACATCTACGGTGATGAAATGCTTTGAGAGGTTGGTCTTGGCTAGAATCAACTCCTGTCTCAGCAAGAACCTGGATCTGCTGCAATTTGTCTATCACCTCGATAGGTCTACAGTAGACATGATCTCAATGGCTCTCCATGTGACCTTGGATCACCTGGACAATACTAGTACCCGTGTCAGGATGCTGTTTACTGACTACAGCTTGACGTTTAGCACCATTGTTCTTACAGTTTGGTTGAAAAGCTCCAGAACCTGGGCCTCTGTTCCTCCTTCTGCAACTGGATCCTTGACTTCCTGTCCAAAAAATCACAATCTGTGCGAATTGGAAATGACATCTCTACTTCACTGACAGTCAACACTGGCACACCTCAGGGGTGTGTGCTTAGCCCACTGCTCTACTCTCTCTACACCCATGACTGTGTGGCTAGGCACAGCTCAAATTCCATTTATACATTTTCTGACAATACAACCATTGTTGGCAGAATCTCAGATGGAGATGAGAGGGTGTACAGGAGTGAGATATACCAGCTTGTTGAGTGGTGAAGCAACAACAACCTTGCACTCAATGTCATTAAGAACAAAGAACTGAGTGTGGACTTCAGAGAGGGTAAGACAAGGGAACACACACCAGTCCTCATAGAGGGATCAGAAGCAGAAAGAGCGAGCAATTTCAAGTTCCTGGGTGTCAGTATCTTTGAGGATCTAACGTAGACCCAATATATCAAAGCAGCTACAAAGAAGGCACATGGTGACTACATTTCATCAGGAGTTTGAGAAGATTTGGTATGTCTCCAAAGACACTCACAAATTTCTAACTGGCTGCATCTTCATCTGGTATGGGTGGGGTGGGGGGTCTACTGCACAGAATTGAAGTCAGCTGCAGAGAGTTGTAAACTTAGTCATCTCCAACATGGACACTAACATCCCTGGCATCCAAAACTTCTTCAAGGAGTGATGCTTCAAAAAGGCGGCATTGATCATTAAAGATCTCTATTACCCAGGACATACCCTCTTCTCATTGCTACCATCAGGAAGTGGTGCAGAATCCTGAAGGCACATTCTCAACGATTCAGGAACAGCTTCTTCTCTGCCATCTGCTTTCTGAATGGACATTGAACCCATGAACACTTCCACACTACTTTTTTTACTTCTATTTTTTGCACTACTTATTTAACTCTTTAATATATATACACTTACTGTAATTCACAGTTTTTTTTCTCTATTATTATGTATTGCATTATACTGCTGCTGTAATGTTAACAAATCTCATGGCATATGCTGATGGTAATAAATCTGATTCTAACACCACACCTCAGTTCAAGACAAAATTAACCTGCATATGAGATCCACTGGTGTCAACCCCATCGCTTTGACCTCTTGATATGTCTGATGACCACACCACCCCTGTGTCTGAACAAGCCATGATGACCACATCCCCCCTGTGTTCCAAGCCATGTAGAAGGTCCAGTGGGACCATCACTGGAGCACCCATTGGAAGGAGGATTTTAAGTGTGGGAATGAAAGTAGCCCTTTCCAAGAGTGAGTACAGTGAACAGGGGCCAGGCTCCAGAAAGCTACAGAGGTTGGCGTGAAAGTTCCCTGTTTCAGCTGGCAGCAGTCTGAATGAGGACTGGCATTACTCAGTGGTTGGTCACCAACAAACGCGTCACTTACGCAAATAAACCATCCAGACTGACGTGCCCAGTTTGATTTCCCATCTACACCAGGAACGATAAACCATCATGAACACTCAGAAAAATATTTGCTTTTGGTCACATGGTGATAAACAGGGCAGCACTCCTGGAAAGAACATCCAGACAACAAACTTCTCTTTCATGTACACTTCCTTCCAACTTCACCTGCTGCCCTCATATGGACACTAATACGTGAACCTTCTTCAGTGTTGGTTTTGGTTTTGTTTGCGTTGTTAAACACTGTGTGCAGTTGTCATCACCGACCTACAGGAAGGATGTAAATAAGGCTGAAAGAGTGCAGAGAAATTTACAAGGATGTTGTTGGAACCGGAGGACCTAAGTTATAAGGAAAGATTGAATAGGAAAGGATTTTATTCCTTAGAATGTAGAAGATTTAGGGGAGATTTAATAGAGCAAAGAAAATTATGAGGGGTGTAGATTGGGTAAATGCAAGCAGGCTTTTTCCACTGAGGTTGGATGGGACTGCAACGAGATGTCATGGGTTAAGAGTGAAAAGTGAAAAAGGGGATCACAGGAGGAAACATCTTCACTCAGAGGGTCGTGAGAGTGTGGAATGAGCTGCCAATGCAAGTGGTGCATGTGAGCTTGATTTCAACCTTTCAGGGAAGTTTGGATAGGCAGATGGACAGTAGGGATATGGATAGCTGCAGGTTGATGGGAGTAGGCAATTTAAATAGTTTGACACAGACTAGATGGGCCAAAGGGCCTGTTTCTGTGACCATATGACTCTTCTTTAAAACTACCTTTGGTTGTTCTGCCTATCGTTTATGAAAAGTAACATATTATTTTACCCTTTCAATGGCTGACTAACCAGGTTCAAAGTTAATAAGCAAGTCGAATCTTGTACTTCTATCGTTCTCTTTCCAGCTCACAATCAAACAACTACTGACCCTGCAAATCACATTTGAAAGAATAGGTCATGGTTACTAATTTAACTAATTTCACAATTAATTTATCTCTCAACTGTAATGGGAGGAGTGAAATCCCAAAGAACAAAAAAAAACAATGCTCCCTGGTCCGTGATAATTCCAGCCCCCGTTCCCTGGTCTCAGTCACCCTCCAGCCACCCTGCTCTCTGGTCACCCTTCCCATTGTAGTCATTCCTTCAGCAAGAATACGTATTATTGGTAAATTGACTGAAATCTCCATGCTGAGCCCAGGCTCAGGGCCAATCTTTTCAAACAGCTTGTGAGCTAGAAGAGAAATCTAGAAGTGATTGACAGACAGACAGGCAGACATACTTTATTGATCCCGAGGGAAATTGGGTTTCGTTACAGTTGCACCCACCAAGAATAGTGTAGAAATATAGCAATATAAAACCATAAATAAATAAATAATAATAAGTAAATTATGCCAAGTGGAAATAAGTCCAGGACCAGCCTATTGGCTCAGGGTGTCTGACACTCCGAGGGAGGAGTTGTGAAGTTTGATGGCCACAGGTAGGAATGACTTCCTATGCCGCACAGTGTTGCATCTCAGTGGAATGAGTCTCTGGCTGAATGTACTCCTGTGCCTAACCAGTACATTATGGAGTGGATGGGAGACATTGTCCAAGATGGCATGCAACTTGGACAGCATCCTCTTTTCAGATACCACCGTCAGAGAGTCCAGTTCCACCCCCACAACATCACTGGCCTTACGAATGAGTTTGTTGATTCTGTTGGTGTCTGCTACCCTCAGCCTGCTGCACTGGCCACCACAGACTCGTAGAACATCCTCAGCATCGTTCTTATGCAATCAGCTTATGCAAACATGGGCTATGAGACCATATCTCTACAGAGGTTCCCAACCTGGGGCCTACAGACATCTTGCTTAATGGTACTGATCCATGGCATAAAATTACCAGGTGTCTAATAGATAATAAGATTGCACATATTGTCAGGCATGCTCCTAATCAGTGTTTTTAAATGTAGCCATCACGGGAAAAACTCCTCAATAACACCAACATTTTCTCCATCCAAGTATCAGAGGAGATTTACAAGGATGTTACCTGGATTGGGGAGCATGCCTTATGAGAATAGGTTGAGTGAACTTGGCCTTTTCTCCTTGGAGTGACGAAGGATGAGAGGTGACCTGACAGAGGTGTATAAGATGATGAGAGGAATTGATCGTGTGGATAGTCAGAGGCTTTTTCCCAGAGCTGAAATGGCTAATACGAGGGGAAGAAGATACCGAGGTAGGTTTTTCACACGGAGAGTGGTGGGTGTGTGGAATGCACTGCCGGCAGTGGTGGTGGAGGGGGATACAATAGGATATTTTAAGAGACTCTTAGATAGGTACATGAAGCTTAGAAAAATAGAGGGCTAAGCGGTAGGGAAATTCTAGGCAGTTTCTAGAGTAGGTTACATGGTCGGCACAACATTTTGGGCCGAAGGGCCTGTAATGTGCTGTGGACTTCTATGTTGAATATGTTCTATGTATTTTTGTTGGATTCCAAGCATTGCTCCTCAGGTAATTCATGTTGTCATAGAAGGCAATCAGGATGGAGGCAGAAACAATTCTTCAAATGGTCACAGGAGTGATTTTTGGTTTAAAATGGAAGGAGGGTGCAGAGAAGATTTGAACAACAATCGTCAACGGAACTGTCCTTCAACCTGTGTGCTTGTCGGAGTGAGTTCTGTCTAAGGTCGTCTAGGGTTAAAGAGTACGTAATAAAGTTATAAAATAATGAGCAAGCGGACTGCGATCGTAACTAACGGCTTGTAGAGATAGAGGGGGTGGGGGGTTTACAGTTACATGACTATGGAACATTACATTACATAACACAGTTACATTACCATGACGACTGGTGCTGTTTACTCTGTAAGCTTCATGTGAGAAAGCGGTGTTGTTGTACCCTGCTATATATAACAACAAAATAACTGAATGTGAATCTGAAACAGCGCTCATTTTATCGTATGACAGCTTGCGTTATTTGTAGTGTTGTTCACTGAAGCCGGAGGTTAGATCATGAATGTTTCACCGCCAGTCGAGGTGACGCCATCGAGTGCTGTTTCTCCGGAGTGCTCACGTTCATTCTGCTCCGACTCGTTGTTCTGATTGGTTGACTGTGGCGCTGGCTCTGCTTGCATCATTTGACATTGTACATTCAGTAGTTCCAGGTTAGAATTTTACATCAGATTACATGTTCATTTGTGCTTTGTTACTTTGTGGAGTTTGGTTGACTTTAATAAAACTTTCCCACAGAATTTTGGGTTGTGCTTCTCTCTGAACCTCGACACGTTTTCCCCACACCGATGTTTTCAGGGTGATTTTAGTGTTTGTTTGAGGGAGGAACTACCTATCCCTATTCCTAATATTCATCTTACTCCTACCTCCAGCTCCCAGTCCTGGCCACACTCCACTATCCCACTCCCTGTGGCACAGCTGCCTTCTCCTTTTCCTCTTCAGCTAGCTGTAAAGACTTACTGTGAATTCATAAGTTCAGTTCTGCCTTGATCAATTAACGCAACATCGCAGATCTTTGATGGTTTCAATACTGTTGCATTTTTGTTTTTTATAGTGGGGCCACTGAAACATGATACATAAATAAAAAGTATTATAGGAACTGTCGAAACTTGCAGAAGCAAAAGTGAAGTGTTTCTGACATGTGCAAGGGCCAATTGGCCACCGGTTGTTTGGTCCATTACAGTAAAACAAACCTCAAAGAACTTCATTAAAATTCACAGAAGACTGGTGTCGGTAAATGCAAGCACCACTGTGTGCCAACAGTTTATCAAAAAAGAACACCTTTGGCTCCAGCTCAGAGAAAATTGGTTCTTCTGGCTTTGTGGTCGTTTCTGCAGCTGTTGGCAGTGAACAATGAAACGCTTCATCGTTTAGTCTCATCCCCTAGCAGCAGCTTGGACTTTCAGCTCATTCAGACCCAAGTCCAATATAATCCCTGTCACCGAGTCTTTGGAGATCACCAGAAAAGTCCTTATTCTCACAGATCAGCGATCGTCTCTAACACTGGCCACTTCCATTGCTTGGCCTGCCCCCGTTCACAGTAAAACACGATTGCAGCTCCTGACATAAGTATTGCAAAGCTTTCCTTCCACTTCCATTGCTTGGCCTGCCCCCGTTCACAGTAAAACACGATTGCAGCTCCTGACATAAGTATTGCAAAGCTTTCCTTCCACTTCCATTGCTTGGCCTGCCCCCGTTCACAGTAAAACACGATTGCAGCTCCTGACATAAGTATTGCAAAGCTCTCCTTGCTCTAACTACTATGAACTTCAGGTAGTCGAAAATGATCCCCACATCTTAAAACAGACCAAGACTTGTCCATGTAATGCCTTACTGTATGCTCACATCTGTGAGCGTCTGGTACAATCTGATTCCACCTACCCCCTTAACTCCTGACCAAGAGTCTAGGCCCGAAACATCGACAGCGCTTCTCCCTATAGATGCTGCCTGGCCTGCTGTGTTCTACCAGCACTTTGTGTGTGTTGTTTGAATTTCCAGCATCTGCAGATTTCCTCGTGTTTACCCCCTTAACTTGTTTGGTCTCACCATTTCAGTGATATTCTCTTTGTTCTACCTGTCATCTCTCCCCTGCTTTCTCTGCTACTGAAGACTACCTTGTTTTCTCTCTGAAAGATCGCACAGAGTTACTTTTCAAATGATGGGCAATTTATTAAATCTGGTGCACACCAGGGAACGACCAAAGCTGATCTACCTGAGCGAGGGTTTGGTACGAGATTACCAGTAAAGTTACCTTCTGGTAGCAGAATGGTGGCTACAGGAAGACTGTTAAGTAACAGACTGGATCCTGATTACAGAGTAAAATGATTATCCAAGGCTCTAGCAGTAAACCCAATATTCTATAGCAACAGTGGGCATGTACTGTAACACAAGTAGAGGATCTGCTGAAACTTGGATGCCATTGCATGCTCCCAGTTTTGTTTGCGATACCCTGTTACCACGTTAGCACAATCCACATCTCCAGTTACTAATAATTAGCCCTCACAATTCCTTCCCTACAACAGTTTTATTTTTAAAAGGTCTTGGGTCTGAAACATTAACTGCTTCTCTCTTGACAGATGCTGCCTGGCCTGCTAACTGCTTCCAGAATTTTAGACCATAATTCCTTAAGGTATAGGAGCAGTATCAGGCCTTTTGGCACATTGAATCTACTCCATCATTTCATCATGGCTGAACAATTTCCCTCTCAACCCCATTCTCCTATCTTCGCCCTGTAACCTTTCATGTCCTGTCTAATCAAGAACCTATCAACCTCAGCCTTAGATGCTCCCAATGACTTGGCCTCCACAGCTGCCTGTGGAAACAAATTCCACAGATTCGCCACCCTCTGGCTAAAGAAATTCCTCCTCATCTCCATTCTCAAACACATCGCTCTATTCTGAGGCTGTGCCTTCTGTTCTTAGACTTCACCACCATAGGAAACTTTCACTATCTAGGCCTTTCAACATTCGATAGGTTTTAATAACATCTCATTTTTCTAAATTCCAGCAAGTTAAGTTCTGGAGTCATCATTTGCTCCTCATATGATAAGCATTCAATTTCCAGAATCATTCTCGTCAACCTTCTCTGAACCCTCTCCAATGTCAGCACATCCTTTCTTAAATAAAGGATCCAAAACTGCTCACAATACTCCAAGTGAGATCTCACCAGTGCTTTATAAAGCCTCAACATTACATCCTTGCTTTTATATCCTAGTCCTCTCGAAATGAATGCCAACCTTTCATTTCCCTTCCTCATCACTGACTCAACCTTAAATTCCTTTGGAGAACCCTACACGAGGACGCCCAAGGCCCTTTGCACCTTGGATGTTTGAATTTTCTACCTGCATAGGAAAAAGGTCTATGCTTTTACACCTTCTACCAAAGTGCATGACCGTACACTTCCTGACACTGGATTCTATCTGCCTCTTCTTTGACCATTTTCCTGATCTGTCCAAGTCCTTCTGCAGCCTTCCTACTTCCTCAACACTACCTGCCCCTCCACCAATCTTCCTATCGATCACAAACCTAGCTGCAAAGCCATCAGGTTTTCTGCTTTGACCTCCAAGGACTCAGAGTAGTTTTGGCATTGTTACTTTCAGTGGATTTTTTCCAGCTGCTGAGACCTTTCCAAGACCTTTCCACTTTAAAGAGATCTCTAAAATGTCCTCTTCCTAGCCTGAGGGCTTCTAATGCCTTTATATGAAAGTCTGCTTAATAATGCTTCCAGGACTTATCTTGTGACATTAAAATGTCTTTAGCTACAGTACATTGCACCACGTTTTACTTTAGTAAATCTCAAAGAGAGAGAGAAAGTAACAGTTTAGCGAACCTTTATCAGACATAAATATCAATGTTTGGTCATGTAGATTGTAATTAAGGGAAATGTTAAGGGGAACAATGTTCTTACTGACTGTGACACGATCTGCTGGTAGTAGGTTAGTAGCATGCCTGTTGCCAGTACAAACGGCACTGGAGGGTTCTGCTTGTGGAGCTGGCGAGACACTGGGATCATCGGTGCGCCAGGTTTTGGGTAGGGGTATACCCTTACAACGACAAGGCGGCAAGCTTTATCCGGGATGTCGTGTTGGTGACGATGGGAGAGTGTGCACACTGAACATCCACCAGAGTAATGCAGAGTTGGCAGATGATAACACCGGTCAGGGTGCAATGGTAATTTGGTTCCAGGAATGTCACTTATGAAGTCAAGACTCCAGTCAATGCCTCCTCTTGGAGTCATAGAGTGAAGCAGCAAGGAAACAGACCATTTGGCCCAACTAGTTCATGCTAACAAATATTCCCATCTAAATTAATTCTATTCATGTTTGGTCTATATCCTCTACAACCTTTTTTATCCATGTACCTGTCAATGTACCCTTTAAATATTTCGAATGGACTTGCTTCAACCAGATATTCTGGCAGCTCATTCCATATACTGACCACGCCTTGGTGAAAAGCTGCTCCCCCGTTTAATCTCTCACCTTAAACCTGTGGTCTCAGGCTCTTGATTCCCCAACCCTGTGAGAAATGCCATGTACACTAACCCTATCCATGCCCTTCAGAATTTTGTAGACCTCTACAAGATCAGCCTTAGTCAAAGCTCAAAGTTGAAGTTTCATGGTAAATTTACTATCAGAGTATGTGTATGTCACCTTAAATAACCCTGAGATTCATTTTTCTGTGGGCATACTCAGCAAATCTATAGAACAGTAACTATAACAGGATTAATGAAAGATCAACCAGAGTGCGGAAGAGAACAGACTGTGCAAATGCAAATGTAAATAAATAGCAATATATAACGAGAACATGAAATACCAAGATAAAGAGTCCCTAGAGTGAGATAATTGATTGTGGGAACATTTCAATGATGGGCAAGTGAGTGCAGTTATCTCCTTTGTTCAGGAGCCTGATGGTTATGGTGTAGTAACTGTCCTTGAACCTGGTGGTGTGAGTCCTGAGGCTCTTGTACCTTCTACCTGACGGCAGCAGCGAGAAATGAGCATGGCCTGGGTGGTGGGATCTCTGATCTGATGGTGGGTGCTCCTGTCTCTAATGGAAGTGTTCTAACCTACTCAACCTTTCTTCATAACTCAGTCCATCGAATCCTGGCAACATCCTCATAAATCTCCTCGATACACTTTCTAACTCTTTTCTTTTCGGTTTAAGACGGTGCTGCCGAAGAAGTGTGATGGCTTACTGGTGGATCGAAATCAAAGGAAATCGATTAAAACCATAATTAATAACACTTTTTTTGAAGTACATTGTGGCAAACTATCACTGCAAACAATGAAGAAGTGAGCTGGCGGGATGTGCTGTTGGAGCTGAGCTGGTTGGAGTGAACAAATCAGAGGGGAGAAGACGGGATAGAGAAGTTCTATGCCCGTCCATATAACCCAGGTACAAGGTGGATTGCTCTGAGCACCAAGCCCATTTGGAGAGGGTAAGAACAGCTCCTTCAGAAGTGAATCACTGGGCAGCATGTTCAAGGCTTGGATCGATTTGCCGCGGCAAAGCCCGGGTCTAATGCGAGGTACTATCTGCTGTTCGGGCAATCTAAATGCCCCCTCATGTAGACTGGAAAGCAGGGTGTCGAGAGTCAGGCGAGGTTGGATCACACTAAGCACCGGGCTGATTGGGAGAGGTTGAGGACAGCTCCTTCCACAGGGAAATCTGGGCCCAGAGTGATTCGCCGGTAGCAGGGCTGGGTTGGTGCAAGGTTCGGACAATTTAAGTGCTGGCCCAGATAGTCTGGGGGCTTCTCTCTCTGCGTCACTAAGGCTGTGAGAGTGCCCCAGGCTCCCGTGCTTCAGGCCTGTGAAGCTCGCAGTGACCTGCCCCACTAATATGATGGACTGAATCCTGAGGCTTTGGGCCTGCTCTGGGAATTTGGATCTAAGGACTCAGTTTGGTTTGGAACGCTGTTGTTGTTGTTGCTCCCTTCAATGATTTGTTTTGTGTTTTTCTCTGTGGGCACTGAGGTGTTGGTCTTATTTGTTTTTAATTGGGTTCTTTCATGTTCCTTGCTTTGTGGCTGCCTGTGAGCAAACAAATCTCAAGGTTGGATAATTTATACATTCTTTGATAATAAACATACTTTGAAACGTTCTTGACTTCAGCCAGCTGACATATTCGGAGCAGCAGTAAAAGCAGATAACACGAATATTGCTGCAACATTCATGGACTCAGTCAAGTGAAATTTTTTGACATTTAACCGTATAACATATAGAAATGGACAATGAAGTTGAGTTGCTGCTGTGCCTTCTTATTCATGGAGGTCATATTAAATAACCAGATGAGGTCACCTGTGATGTGAACTCCCAGGAACTTAGTGCACTTAACTCTCCCTATGGAGAGCGCCGAACTGAAGCCTATACACAGCAGTCTGGCACATGAGACCCCATTTTCCAGGTGGGACTGGACAGAGTGGAGTACAGAGGCTACTGCATCGTCAGTGAATTGATTTGACTGATAAGTGAACTGGAAAGGGTCCAGTGTATCTGGGAAAATGTGTTCCATGACCAGCCGCTCAAGGAGTTTCACAATGGTTGATGTTAATGCCACCGGACGATAGTCATTTACACAGGTTTCTGTTGCATTCTTTGGCACTGGAATGCTGGTTGCTGCCTTGAGTACTGAGGGGCGATGGATTGTTCCAGAGAGATGTTGAGTATATCCATCAGCTGGACTGCGCAGTCTTTCAGAACTCGACCTGGCAGGGAAGATGTTCAGCTTCCCAGGGGTCCTGCTGAAGGGTTTTGGCCCGAAACATCCAGTATACTTTTCTCTATAGATGCTGCCTGAATTCCTCCAGCATTTTGTGTGTGTTGCATGGTACATTAGCGGGCCCCGCAGCTTTGTGTGGGTTGGCTCTGACCAGGGTCTTCCTCACCTCAGCTTCAGCCAGACGGAGTGCCTGCTCCCCTGGGGGAGGGTGCCTTCCTCACCAGCACGTTGTTCTGCGCATCAAACCAGGGGTAGAGACACTCAGCCTCTTAAGGAGTGAGGCATCCTGGTCACTGACACCCAGAGCAGATTCGTAATCTGTTATCCTCTGAATTCCCTGCCACGTGCACCTCGCGTCTCTGGTATCGCAAAAGTGGCTGTAAATTCTCTGAGAATGCCCCCATTTCGCCTTCCTGATGGAGCGGGAAACCACAGTTCTTGCTTCCCTGACAGCTGTCGCATTCTCCAATTAAAAGGCAGCATCACGAACCCTGGGCCGTGCACGGACCTCAGCAGGATGCCGTGGCTGCAGATTTGCCCTCACCCGATGTGTTTCATGATGGGAACATCCTCACGTAGCTGGTCACTGAATCCACATATTCCTCCATGTTAACATGGTTGCCATGGGTAACAGCCTCCCTGAACATTCTCCAGTCTTAGACTATAATTTTTGTGTGACTGTGTTTTACTGATATCTTATATGTGTTATGTAACTTATGTAACACCCGGTGAAAGGTTTCACTGCTAACGTAATGGTCTTTCTGTAGCAGCAGTGTTTGTGTTATGGCTGGAGATAACGGGGGCTTTGCGCTGAATGTGCGCTGAATGAAGGGAGTGGTTTTTTCTTGTTGTCTGCCTGACACCGAGGTGATCTGGGTCTTTTGTTCGGTGGAAGATGGAGAGAGAAGATGCCAGAACAGAGAGGTTGTAGACACTAGGAAGGAGTGGACTTGGAGTGGGGCCGGGAGTCAATGAAGCCCAGGGAAATTGATGGAGAACGAGTGGAAGTTCCAAATTGTGCACATTCGACTGTTGCATTAAAATGGGCCCTTTTCTTGTTGTTTTACTTTACTAACCCTCTAGTCAAATTAAGAATTATAAAGCTGAATCGTGTAATTGCATACGGTGTACTGTCTGTTATTTCATGGTACTGATTTGTAACAGGGTGACACATCACACAGCATCCACACAAACAGGTGGCTTTGCACCTCAATCTCACACGTTTGACGGGGCCGGAGATTGTCTTCCCTGGACTTATGCAGCTGACAGAACCTGAGGGTCACACTAATATTTGCTACTTGTGCCTTGTGCTGTGTGTGTCTGTTGGTACTGTGTTTTAAACCTTGTCGCTGGAGAAACGCTGTTTCACTTGGCTGTGTTAATGGGTATTCATACATGATTAACAATTAAACTAGAACTACCAGCTATGAACCTCCCGACCTGGACACACACACAGAAGCTGAATTGTTTATCAAGATTGGCCAACCATTTAACCCGCTACGAGACAGAAATTTTCTAGCAGTTTGTTGTTAGTTCTTTGTTTGGTCCTATCATTTACCTTCCAGTCCTAAATACCTTTGAGAAGGTGATGATGAGCTATCTGCTTGTGAAGATACTTTGCTGGAGAGTTCCAGAAATTAGACCCAAGGGTAATGAAGGAGCAGAATACATTTCCATGTCAGGATAGTCTATGACTTGAAGAGAACATGTGGCTTTGATCCTAGAAGAGTTTGTTGCTCTCTGCTCTTATTTCACATTGTATGAGTCTGCATGAACTGGCTGAGCTTTGCACCAATCACGTGTATTCAGAACCTGGATGGATTTGTACCCATCGAGTCACAGAGCAAACGAGGCTATTTCACAAAGCTATCCCAAAAATCATACCCTTCACTTCACTTTCTTCACAGAATTGCATTTTTTCCCCCATTTCAAGAATTAATTCTGTATGATTTGTTTTCTGCCAAACCATGAGTCTTACATTAAAATAACTCACTGGGTTATAATGAAAATTGCCACAAAAGTCGCGTGACTGGGGAGTCACTCTAAGCAGGACAACCAGCGGTAGGAGGAGGAAAGAACACTTTCCAGTAATATTTCTTATCCACCCATGATACCCAAGGAATTACTTCTCTCCCTGAGACATTTGGGCTTCAACAAGAGCATCCTCACCAAATGAAGGCATAGTTACCATTGCAGTGGGAAGAACTGTACTGCTAATGAACATTAGGGTAAGCCTGGCAAATTAAATTCTACACGATTCACAAAACATTGGACATACTTCAGATATGACAACGATCATGGAGAAAAAGACAAAGTTAGTGCTTCAGATTGAAGGTTTTCCATCAGAACGGTAAAAAAAAGGATTTGGCCTGAGTTATCAACATTTCCTCCCTGTACTTCCAACGTTCACTGATCTTATTTCAGATCCCCAGTCCCTGTGGTTTATTTATCAATGTGATGTGATCGGGCTCCTCCTGGGCAGGAGCTCCCTCCCTCCGCTAGCCTGCAGGTCACCCTTGGGCAAGGTGTAGCACCTGCTCAGCCCGTTGATCAGGGTCACGTGAAGCCATGGGAGCAGGTGGTGGTTGGTCATATGGGCAGCCGGTGCAGATCACAAGTCCTGGTTATGTCACCACTGATGCCAGGCAGACAATCTCTGAAGAGTATTTGATAATGACTGGGGTCACCCGTCTTGTAAAGACACTGCCCAGAAGAAGGCAGTGGTAAATCACTTCTGCAGAAAACCTTGCCAAGAGCAATCATGGTCATCAGACCATGGTCACCTATGTTGTACGACATGGCACATAACGATGGTGACGTTTTATAAGGGAATTTGATGGGCTCTCCATTGAAAAGCAATCGATTACATCTTACTCTTCCTTGCTAGACAGAGAAAACACAAGTCTTGTCCAGGATTACAGGCCACCCCGTGTAACGGTGCTAATAAAATCACACATTTGATTTCCAGTCATGGTATTGTATCCTTATAACCTGCCAAATACAAAACTCAATGTATTCTCTCAATACCTAACTTTTGAGTGATCATAGACAGTGAAGAATGTATGACGATTAACTCTTACATGTCTCACAACATACTAACTTCATGCCTATGTGATAGAGAGATGGTCAAGTGTGGATGCATGGGTGGGATCCTTAATAATCCACAGGACCCTTAGTGTCATTAAGGATCCCACCCATCCATCCAGCATCCTCTTTGACTTTCTACCATCAGGCAGGGGACTCCGATACACAAAAACAAGAACAGTCAGACTGAGAAACAGCTTCTTCTCAAGGCCATCAGCCTTCTGAACTCCCTGCCGCATCGTATTTGAAGTGTCACTGCTTAATCTGTTCTGTACCTTACAATATTTAATATTAATGCCCTTTAGTTTGTTATTTATTTGTGAATCATCTGTAGATTTTAACCTTACCTTCACAAATCATCGTATGTTATGTGCACTGCTGTGTTTTACACCCTGGTTCAGAGGAACGCTGTCCGTTTCTATATACATTGTATGGTTATCTATGTTATTTACATGTATATAGTTAAATGACAATAAACTTCACTTGACTTGAAATGTGAGTGAGTAGGGAAGTGGGTTGTGCTTGTCAAGTCTCCCTGGCACCTGTGAAGTGACTACACCAGGGTTGTTACAGACTTTATTAAAACAGCTGTAGATGAGTGTGTCCTCATGAAATCATTCGAGGTTTTCCCCAATCAGAAGCCCTGGATGAACAATGAAACCCGGAACCTGCTGAGAGCCAGATCAGAGGCATTCCAGTCTGGAGATCAAGAATGCTACAAGAGGTTCAGGTATGATCTCCAGAAAGCCATCTCTCAGGCAAAGTGGAGATTTTGGACTAGACTGGAATCAACAAGGGATGCTCAACAGCCATGGCAGGGATTGGATGCCAGAACCTCCTACAAAGCTAAATCTTGTGATATAGGGGACAGCAGAGCTTCACTTCCAGATGAGCTCAATGCCTTCTATGATCACCAGGACAGAGACACCCCCATGTCTCCCGATGATCCTTTGGTCTCAGTATCTGAAGATGATGTGAAGGCTGCCTTCAGGAGAGTGAATCCAAGGAAAGCATCCCATCCGGACAGAGTACCTGGCTGAGTACTGAAGACCTGTGCTGACCAACTGGCTGGTGAATATGTTCAACCTCTCGCTCTGGCAGTGTGCGGTGCCCACCTGCTTCAAGCAGACTTCAATCAAGATGAGTGTGTTAACCTGTCTAAGTGACTATCATCCAGTAGCCCTTACATCCACAGTGATGAAGTGTTTTGAGGGGCTGGTGTTGAAGCCTATCAGCTCCTGTCTGAATGGTGATACGGATCTGCTCCAATTCACCTACCGAACTGGCAACAGCTCTACAGCAGATCCTATCTTGTTGGCTCTTCACACAACCCTGGAACATCTGGACAGCAAAGATGCATACATCAGGATGCACTTTATTGATTATTGCTCAGCATTTAACACCATCACCCTTTCAAAACTAATCAATAGACTCCAAGACCTGGGCCTCAATACTCCCTTGTGCAAATGGATCCTGGATTTCCTCATCTGAACCAATCAGTTCAGATTGTCAAAAACATTTCCTGCACAATCTCCATTAGCACAGGAGCACCACAGGGCTGTGTATTTAGCCCCCTGCTCTACTTGTTTTACACCTAGGACAGTGTAGCTAAGTACTGCTCCAATACCATGTACAAGTTTGCTGATGACACCACTGTTGTGGGATGTATCAAAAGTGGTGATGAATCAGCATACAGGAGGGAGACTGAAAATTTGATGTAATAACATCAATCTCTCATTCAATGTCCATAAGACCAAGGAACTGAAAATAGACACCAGGAGAGGGAAACCAGAAGTCCACGAGCCAGTAATCATACAAGAGACAGAGGTGAAGAGGGTCAGTAACTTTAAATTCCTGGGTGTCACTATCTCAAAGCACCTGTCCTGGGCACATCATATAAATGTAATTGCCAAGAAAGCATGACAGCACCTCCACTTCCTCAGCAGTCTGCAGAAATTAGGCACGTCATCAAAAACCTTGGCAAAGTTCTAAAGATGTGTGGTGGGAAGTGTGCTGACTGGCTGCAGTACAGCCCGGTACGGGAACACCAATGCCTTCGAGCGGAAAATCCTACAAAAGGTACTGGATTCAGCCCAGTATATCACAGGTAAAACCCTCCCAATCACTCTGAGCACACCTACATGAAACATTGCTGTCAAAAAGCAGCATCCATCAACAAAGATCCTCACCACGTGTTCTTTTCTCACTGTTGCCATCAGGTAGAAGGTACAGGAGCCTCAGGACTCGCACCACCAGGTTCAAGAACTGTTACTGCCCCTCAATCATCAGGCTCTTGAACAAAAGTGGTTAACTACACTCATTTAAGAACTCTGTTATATAGTTATTTCAGGCTTGTTATTTGTTGCTATTTATTTATATCTGCATTTTCAGTTTGTTTACATTTAATAGTTCCTGATGTTTACAGTTACTGCTCTATAGATTTACTAAGTATGCTGGAAGAAAAAGAATCTCAGGGTTGTTTGTGGTGACATGTATGTACTCTGATAATAAATTTTACTTTGAACTTTTAAACTTTGAAGTTCAGGGTAATACATTCCTGACAGCTTTGCCTGTAACCATTTTCTAGAGAAGTCATTACGGTTTCGTGTCTTGTTGGACTGTGCAGCTTTATAACACAAATAAGTTTCATTTTTTTGTCATGTTCCACTTTGCACTGACTGAATTATTTCAGAACGCTACGTGTAGATGCACAAAAACAAATCAACCATAACAATAGGTGGTAGTACTTGCTTTGGAACATGATCATGCATATTTACTTTGTTTTAAAAGACAAAGTACTTATTGAAAACTAAACTCTTCTTAAACAACTGGATGTTCATCTTTGATTCTTATAATAAACTGAACTTGAACTTGAACTTGGGCAACACTCAAGAAACTCGACAGCATAGAGGGAACAGCAGCCCAGTTGATAGGCACCCCATCCATAACCAATCACACAGTGGCGCCAGTGTGTACCGAGCACAGGATACACTGCAACAACTCACCAAGTCTCACTATGCTAAAGCATGGGCAAGACCACCACCCAAGCAACACACCCTCCTCACTGGGAAACATATTGCTGTTCCTTCATTGTCACTGGGGCAAAGTGCTGGAACTTCCTTCTAAAGAGCATTGTGGGTATATCCACACCTCAAAACTGCAACGGTTCAACAAGGAAACTCACTACCATCTTTCCAAGGCTGAGAAGGAATGGATAATTAAATGCTGTCTCAGCATGCAAAGCGAATGTCCCTTAGAATGAATTTTTGCAGAAGGTGCAGATCCACCATACTAAATGCCAAGGTACTAGAAAGATTTGGCTTGCCACCTAAATTTTCTGGAATGGGCAGAATGGTCTTTCTCATATTGTACTTGCTCATGGTACTAGTCTTTTTATATCTAATATACATAAGATGCTGCTTCGTGTGTGGATCATCGACACTTCAAAGTTCAGAGTACATGCACGTCACCTCATACATCCCTGAGACTCTTTTTCCTGTGGGCATACTCAGCAAACTATAGGACAGCAACTGTAAGCAGGATCAATGGAAGAGCAGGAGTAGAGAAGACAGCAAACTGCTGAAATGCAGCTATAAATAAATAGCAATAAAAAACGAGAGCATAAAATAAAAGGTAACGAGTCCTTAAAGTGAGATCATTGGTTGGCTTTAGGTTCATACTGGTTAGTTTAGGCCAACACTTAAGGTTAGTGCCTCCAAGAATTCATGATTTATTCCCTGTAACTCTTCAGAGCAAGTCAGGGAAGATATCACGGAATTACTAAAACTTGGCCTTCACCGTAGAGGATACATCTGGCATTAGTAGGAAACTGAAAGAGAAGAGGGAACTCAGGAAAATTGCAATCACGAGGGAAACATTACTGAACCAGTCACTGGAACCACAGGTGAACAACTACCCCACTCCCAAAGGACTTAATCCCGGGATTTTGAGAGAATTGGTGCTTTGGTTTTAATTAACCAAAACTCCTTGTATTGGGTAAAAGTTCAATTAGATTAGAAAGCAGAGACTGCAACTTCTGTGTTCAAAAAGGAGAAACAGAAAGCAGGAAACAACAGGAAACATCAGTAATCTGGGAAATGTTTGGACATATTATTAAAGATTCTTAATATACATAAAGTAATACAATTCTTAATATACAAGGTACTTCAAAAATTTCTCAGATAATAAAGCATTGTGAAAATGAGATTATGCTTGACAGAACCTGTGGACAGAATTCCAGAAATGTAGGCATGTATCAAGAAATTCAACAATGGTATGTTGTTTTGAATTTTCTGTTGCTATCTACAGGAATGTTCTTTTGCACCTGTTGTAATTGCAGAAGGCTTCCACATGTCCTCTTCACTAAAATATTCTGCTTTGGGTTTTCCTGGCAAAGTGTCAAATGAAAGAACTCAAAAAAGGCTAGTAATCTGAAATTATAACACAGAATGCAGCAAGGTCATGGCAGGGAGCAAATACAGATCCTGAGGGCATGTCAGGACAGAAGTAAATTCCGCCATTGATAATGGCTAATCTGTATCTTAACTTCATTCGCCTGTCTTGGTATCTCATCTCTTTTTACGATTGTAAAACAAAAAAAAAACCCTTAATGTTGGTTTGGAAAAAATCAGTTGCCTTGTCTAAGCAGCTTTCTCAGTATCATTCCTGATTACCGTAGTCTCAGAAGGATTCTTGAACAATTAACTTCACATATTAAAGCTTCTTGTTCTGAAATTCCACACACGAGGAAATAATTCCTCCTTGTCTACTTTATCAACTTCTTAAATTACCTTACAGATTAGATCCCAATTTGTTCCCAAGGAAATACTGTTACAGTTTGTAACTCCAAGCACTAATTGAAAGAAAAACATGGAACTGGGGATAACTAGTATACGTTTTAGTTTTTACTTCGGTGAGGTGTGCACTTATGACAAGGTGCTGTAATGACATATGCCATTCACATGCTGTTACTTACAACCCGGAATGAATTATTTAACCAAACAAATAGTACTCAATCAAATAATAGATCTGCAATATCACTGAAATATTAAATAAACTGTGCTCCTCCCCACTTAGCGATAAACTCTGACTCAATATAGAATGCATCTCAGCTCATATACATACAGTATATATATATATATATATATATATATATATATATATATATATATATATATATATATATATGGTATGCTAAATAATACATCCACAGCATAGTAAATTTTAAATTCTCCCATTCAGGCTTAAAGATTTAATCGCTGTGGAGGATTTCTTACTCTTGTGGGATAACGTCGTTCCTGACAATTGGGGGTTGGTGGGAGGGGCTGTCACTCTGCTTGTCAGAGGAGACTTGTGGCTGTGAAACAATCTCAAGTTCTGGGATCTCCTCCATGATGGTTGTAGGAGTTGACTCCGGCACTGGGAAGTGGCTCTGACAGCTCTAGACGCCTTTCTTTTCTAACAATTGACTACTCTCCGCAGCTGATCAATCTGTCATCTCCAGATGACATCAGACATAATCTCCACTGTGTAGGAGAGTGGTCCAGTTCTGTTCTTACTCTTTCCAAGTACCCACTTTAGATCTAATCTGTAGACCCTCGCCAGGACTGATTGTCCAGGAGTGAAATATCGAACCTTCTCGTTTGAGGAGCCCTCAATTTGCCTCAGCTGTTTGTCCTGCATTCTCCTTCCAAGATTGAGTCTGAGGAGATCCAAGCCTGAGTGTAAGGGACAACCCAGGAGCCGCGTGCCTGGTGAGTTGTTGGTAGTGGAGTGTGCTGCACTGCAATATGCAAGGAGGAAATCGGAGAATTTGTGATTCAATGTCAGTCTAGTTTGTTCAGCTGACGTTGCTCACAGTGCATCCTTTAGACTCTGAATAAGCCACTTGTACAGTGCAGATGGAATGTGTTTTATTCCATTCTTTTTCAGGAATGACTGAAACTGTTCTGCACCAACCATGGTCCATTGTCACTGACCAAGAGTTCAGGAACACCTGTCCTTGAGAAAAGGCTCCTCAGTACATTAACAGTGTGTGAGGCTGGAGTGGAGCTTTTGGGAACCCTTCTGGCCACTTTGGAGCTGCATCCACTACTAGTGAGAAATTTGTGCCCATGAAGTCCACATGAATCCTCTGCCAGAGCAATGCTGGCCACTCCCAGGGATGGAGACGTGTTGCTCTTGGCATCTGCTGGGCGTGTTGGCATCCTGATCAGTGCATGGCAAACTGCTGGATCCATTTATCTATCCCTGGCCACCAGTCAAAGCTTCGAGCCAATGCTTTAATTTTGACCATGCCTAGATGTAGCTCCTCTAAAATTTTACCGCTCAGCTTGGACGGTACAACAACTCTAAATCCCCGCATAAGACAACCCTTCTCAAGGACAAGTTCATCCAGGTGCTGGTAAAATGGGGAAACTGGAATTTCTGCTGCACATTCCAACCATTTTCAGTTGCTGTATAGACCTGATACAGTGTGGGGTCATTTCTGGTTTTCCTTTGGATCATCTCTGCTGTAAAAGGCAGACTTTCAATTTGCATTAGGGAGAATGCGTCAAGAGGAAGTGCCCTCTTTTGTAAAATGTTCATACATTTCCTTTTCCAAGGGTAAATGGAACAATCCATCAGCATTTCCAGGATTAGTTGCTCTCTTGAATTCGATCTGGTAATTGTGTTCCCCAAATAAAAGAGCCCATCTCTGTATTTGTGTGGCTGCTGTTGGTGGAACACCCTTCTGTGGATTAAAAATGGACGTTAGTGGTTGACGATCAGTAATGAGGGTGAACTCTCTCCCATACAAATGCTGGTTGAAATGTTTTACACCCCAAACCAAACTCAAGGCATCACTGTCAACCTATGTGTAATTTTTCTCTGCAGTGGTTAGGGAACATGATGAAAAGTCTATGGGACGTTCACTTCCATCACTCATAACATGTGACATGACTACACCACTACCATGAGGTGAGATGTCACAGGCAAGTTTCACTGGATGATGTGGATCACAATTAGTGAATACAGTGTCTGACATCACCACTTCCTTTACCTTTTGGACAGCCACCTCACACTGCTTTGTCTGTTGCCATTTCTTCCTGATCTGTAGTAATGAGATCAGGGGTGGAGCACAATAGCCAGGTTTGGCAGGAACTGTTAAAGTAACTGACACATCTTAAAAAAAGGACCACAACTGCAACACGTCCTTTGGCCTTAGAGCAATGACAACTGCGTGAATTTTCTCAGCACAGTTGTGTAAACCTTATGTGTCAATGGTGTGACCACAGTAAGTGATGCTTGGTTTAAAGAAATCACAAAAAAACCCAAAGAATGCTTAATCAAATATTATATTCACAATATTATTGAAATATTAAATACACAACAAATTCAAGCAGTCTTTGTCTTGCCACCAATCAGATTTATCAGGACCACAACAGGAGAGGGTTGCATCCTAGATTGATCTTTTGAGAAGACTCTTTAAGAGGATGGATTATGTCATGAGTTGACAGCCTCATTCCAGGTACATGTTTGATCACATTTATGTTTTGGTTTACAGCCTATGTCTGACTGAAGCCAATGGGACAGGTGCTCATGAGATTAAAACTATTTCTTACTGTGCCACGTAACAGAGCTATCGGGAATGAATTCTGCTCCCTGTTAGGCTCGCAGCCCCTGGCTGCTATGAAACAAATTCAGTCAATGCACATGCTAGATTTCTCAGCATGCCCTCTTTCCAGTTTCAGGTCACAAAACAAGGAGTCCGCTGCCTTATTTTTTGGTTTTGTAGGTGCCAGCTTACTTTTATGTTTCTGTGCAGGTCTGGAGGATGCATTTTTGGGTCATTGTGGTAACAAGTATGCCACTTGCACATGCTGGTAATGAGATGCAGTGCTGAACTGACCTCAATGCTGCCAGAAAGGATGGCAGTGATCTGTTTAACCCTGTATGTTAATCACGCAAGGAGAGCTGACGTTTAGCAGGGAGAAGAACATTTCTGCTCGTGCCACTCAGTGACATCATCAATAATCTGCAGCTTTATTGGCCATGCACTGGGACTGGAGTCTGTCAGAGGTAAGAGGTCAAAGAATCATACAGCACGCAGAGCCCCTGCTAACCAGCAAGCGCCCATTTACAACAATCCCACTGAATTTCCACAGTATTCACCCATGTTTAATTCTCTCCTTGGCCTTGTGTTCAATGGGACATATACTAAATAGAACCTTCCCATAGGCTACATGGACTGCAGAAGTATCACAAAAACCATTGTGGGAGATAAAGTTCAATTTGGTTCTCAAGATGGGAAGCACCATTGCAAATTTCTTGGCTTTAAAAAGGAGATTCAGAGTACAGGAAAAGAAGAACGAATCACGCAAACAGCAAAAGCAAATGAGCGAAAAACACAGAATATAAATGATCAAATCACAAAGTCAATGAAACAGCACAGTTTAGTTCAATCTCGTGCTGTGGTGCTTGTTGACTGCAGGCTGCAGAACCAGTCCATCTCGATCGAAATCACACAAAAAAGCAACCAGAAACCAGAAACATATCACAACGAGAACTACAGAGTCAAATCCACAAACCGCATTGATTAAATACTGCAAAAGGAGTACTTTAACCATCAACATCACATGTGAAATAAGTTGCGCTCTCAGTTGAGTTCTTTGCTTGAAGGGAAATGGAGGGATTCTGAAACAAAAACATGAAGTAAACCACAGCTCTTTGGATCGCATCAAAGAATTTAACCTTCCTCCTCTGAACTGAACATTTTGTGCAAAAACTCTTCTCGAAGTAAACCATTTAATTCCTGGTGCTTATCAAACTGGGTAGGAGTTTTTAAACATGACATATTAATCTGTTGTGAACTGACATTATGTCTTTATGTTCTTCTTACTTTCAAAACTACTGACATCAGTCTCTTGAAAGAAATTAATCTTGATCAACCTGATCTTGGAAACTGCTTGATCATTTTCAACCTCCCTGTCTGCTTTAAAGTCTTTGAAGAAGATGCTGACTCCCAAATCGGTAGCTATCTTTCCCACAACTTACAATCTGAACCTGTTCAGAACAGTTTCAGAAGATTCTTTTATCTGCAGCACCGAAACAACCTCTTAGCAAAGGCCCATATAAAATCACATGTGGTGGTGGAGTGTTACCACCTTACATCTTCCTCAGAGTTTTGGAAACCCATTGGACATCCACCTCAGTTCCTACCATCACATGGTTAATTCTTGCACAGCAGAAAGATTGCAGCCTAGCTGCTCTTCCTCACAAAGGAGGCTTTAAACTAATGTAGCAGGGGGATGGGAAAAAGTGCAGAGAGACAGAGGGGTGTAAAATGAGGGTAGACACAAAAAGTAGTAAGGTGAAAAGTAAAAGTGGCAGGCAGGCAGGCAAATCCAGGGCAAAAAGCAAAAAGAGCCACTTTTCAACATAATTGTATAAGGGCTAAGAGTGTTGTAAAAACAAGCCTGAAGGCTTTGTGTGTCAATGCGAGGAGCATTCGTAACAAGATGGATGAATTGAATGTGCAGATAGTTATTAATGAATATGATATAGTTGGGATCACAGAGACATGGATCCAGGGTGACCAAGGATGGGAGCTCAACATCCAGGGATATTCAATATTCAGGAGGGATAGACAGGAAAGCAAAGGAGGTGGGGTAGCATTGCTGGTTAGAGAGGAGATTAACGCAGTAGAAAGGAAGGACATTAGCCTGGAGGATGTGGAATCGATATGGGTAGAGCTGTATAACACTAAGGGGCAGAAAACGCTGGTGGGAATTGTGTACAGGCCACCAAACAGTAGTAGTGAGGTTGGGGATGGCATTAAACAGGAAATTAGAAATGCGTGCAATAAAGGAACAGTAGTTATAATGGGTGACTTCAATCTACATATAGATTGGGTGAACCAAATTGGTAAGGGTGCTGAGGAAGAGGATTTCTTGGAATGTATGCGGGATGGTTTTCTGAACCAACATGTCGAGGAACCAACTAGAGAGCAGGCCATTCTAGATTGGGTATTGAGCAATGAGGAAGGGTTAGTTAGCAATCTTGTCATGCGAGGCCCCTTGGGTAAGAGTGACCATAATATGGTGGAATTCTTCATTAAGATGGAGAGTGACATAGTTAATTCAGAAACAAAGGTTCTGAACTTAAAGAAGGGTAACTTTGAAGGTATGAGACGTGAATTAGCTAAGGTAGACTGGCAAATGATACTTAAAGGGTTGACGGTGGATATGCAATGGCAAGCATTTAAAGATCGCATGGATGAACTACAACAATTGTTCATCCCAGTTTGGCAAAAGAATAAACCAGGGAAGGTAGTGAACCCATGGCTAACAAGGGAAATTAGGGATAGCATCGTCCAAAGAAGAAACATATAAATTAGCTAAAAAAAGCGGTACACCTAAGGACTGGGAGAAATTCAGAAACCAGCAGAGGAGGACAAAGGGCTTAATTAGGAAAGGGAAAAAAGATTATGAGAGAAAGCTGGCAGGGAACATAAAAACTGACTGTAAAAGCTTTTATAGATATGTGAAAAGAAAAAGATTGGTCAAGACAAATGTAAGTCCTTTACGGTCAGAAACAGGTGAATTGATCATAGGGAACAAAGACATGGCAGACCAATTGAATAACTACTTTGGTTCTGTCTTCACTAAGGAGGACATAAATAATCTTCCGGAAACAGTAAGGGACCAAGGGTCTAGTGAGATGGAGGAACTGAGGGAAATACATGTTAGTAGGGAAGTGGTGTTAGGTAAATTGAAGGGATTAAAGGCAGATAAATCCCCAGGGCCAGATGGTCTGCATCCCAGAGTGCTTAAGGAAGTAGCCCAAAAAATAGTGGATGCATTAGTGATAATTTTTCAAAACTCCTTCGATTCTGGATTAGTTCCTGAGGATTGGAGGGTGGCTAATGTAACCCCACTTTTTAAAAAAGGAAGGAGAGAGGAACCGGGGAATTATAGACCGGTTAGTCTCACATCGGTGGTGGGAAAAATGCTAGAGTCGGTTATCAAAGATGTGATAACAGCACATTTGGAAAGAGGTGAAATCATTGGACAAAGTCAGCATGGGTTTGTGAAAGGAAAATCATATCTGACGAATCTTATAGAATTTTTTGAAGATGTAACTAGTGGAGTGGATAGGGGAGAGCCAGTGGATGTGGTATATTTAGATTTTCAAAAGGCTTTTGACAAGGTCCCACACAGGAGATTAGTGTGCAAACTTAAAGCACATAGTATTGGGGGTATGATATTGATGTGGATAGAGAATTGGTTGGCAAACAGGAAGCAAAGAGTGGGAGTAAACGGGACCTTTTCAGAAAGGCAGGCAGTGACTAGTGGGGTACCACAAGGCTCAGTGCTGGGACCCCAGTTGTTTACAATATATATTAATGATTTAGACGAGGGAATTAAATGCAGCATCTCCAAGTTTACGGATGATATGAAGCTGGGCGGCGGTGTTAGCTGTGAGGAGGATGCTAAGAGGATGCAGGGTGACTTGGATAGGTTAGGTGAGTGGGCAAATTCATGGCAGATGCAATTTAATGCAGATAAATGTGAGGTTATCCACTTTGGTTGCAAGAACAGGAAAACAGATTATTATCTGAACGGTGGCCGATTAGGAAAAGGGGAGATGCAACGAGACCTGGGTGTCATTGTACACCAGTCATTGAAGGTGGGCATGCAGGTACAGCAGGCGGTGAAAAAGGCAAATGGTATGTTGGTATTCATAGCAAAAGGATTTGAGTACAGGAGCAGGGAGATTCTACTGCAGTTGTACAAGGCCTTGGTGAGACCACGCCTAGAATATTGCGTGCAGTTTTGGTCCCCTAATCTGAGGAAAGACATTCTTGCCATAGAGGGAGTACAGGGAAGGTTCACCAGATTGATTCCTGGGATGGCAGGACTTTCATATGAAGAAAGACTGGATCAACTAGGCTTATACTCACTGGAATTTAGAAGATTGGGGGGGATCTTATTGAAACGTATAAAATTCTAAAGGGATTGGACAGGCTAGATGCAGGAAGATTGTTTCCAATGTTGGGGAAGTCCAGAATGAGGGGTCACAGTTTAAGGATAAAGGGGAAGCCTTTTAGGACCGAGATGAGGAAAAACTTCTTCACACAGAGAGTGGTGAATCTGTGGAATTCTCTGCCACAGGAAACAGTTGAGGCCGGTTGATTGGCTATATTTAAGAGGAAGTTAGATATGGCCCTTGTGGCTAAAGGAATCGGGGGGGTATTGAGAGAAAGCAGGTACAGGGTTCTGAGTTAGATGATCAGCCATGATCATACTGAAAGGCGGTGCAGGCTCGAAAGGCCAAATGGCCTACTCCTGCACCTATTTTCTATGTTTCTATGTTTCTAAATGGACTCAGTCTTGGCCAGAGTAAAGGGCAAAGCCTTCCCTACTATTGAGCACGACTACACGAAGTGTTGTTGCAAGAAAGCAGTATCCATTATCAGACACACCCTTCACCCTTGAAGAGCGATGACTGAGATGTATCCCATATGAATCAGGTTTAATATCACTGGCATGTGTCATGAAATTTGTAAACTTTGTGCCAGCAGTACAGTGCAATCATACACGATAACAGAAAAAAGCTGTGAGTTACAGTGATTATAGATATATTAAATTAAATAAGTAGTGTAAAAAATTAGAAATAAAAAAGTAGTGAGGTGGTGTTCATGGGTTCAATGTTCATTCAGAAATTGGACGTCAGTGGGGAAGAACTGTTCCTGAATCGTTGAGTGTGTGTCTTCAGGCTTCTGAACCTCCCTCCTGATGGAAGCAAGTCAAGTCAAGTCACTTTTATTGTCATTTCGACCATAACTGCTGGTACAGTACATAGTAAAAATGAGACAACGTTTTCTCGGGACCATGGTGTTACTTGACACAGTACAAAAACTAGACTGAATTACGTAAAAAAACAACACAGTAAAAAACGACACTAGTCTACAAACCTACCCAGAACTGCATAAAGTGCACAGAACAGTGCAGGCATTACAATAAATAATAAACAGGACAATTGGGCAGTAAGGTGTCAGTCCAGGCTCTGGGTATTGAGGAGTCTGATAGCTTGGGGGAAGAAACTGTTACATAGTCTGGTCGTGAGAGCCCGAATGCTTCGGAGCCTTTTATTGAGAAGGGGACATATCCTGGGTGGCGCTGAGGCTATGTAGTCTTCCCCAGTTGCTCTGCTCCATGCCTGCTAATATGGTGAACTGATAACTGGGGTTTGGGCCTACTCCAGGCTGCCCCGGGGTTCGGATTTGAGGACTCAGTTCAGTTTAGAATGCTGTTGTTTGCTTCAGCTGTTTGCATGATTTGTGTTTTTTCTTTCTCTTGCACATCGGGTGTTGGTCTTTTATTTTTTATTTTTTCTTTAATTGGGTTCCTTCAGGTTTTTTGCCTTGTGGCAATCTGTGAGTGAGCAAATCTCAACGTGGTCTAACTTATACGATCTTTGACAATAAATGTACTTTGAATCTTAATGATGAATGCTACCTTTCTGAGGCACCACTCCTCGAAGAAACCCTGGACACTACGGCGCGCCACATAATGACACAAGTACCTGGAAATTTAATTGCATAATACTTGTGTTTTTAAAGAACCATGCATTGATTTGTATGACATAATCAATTATACAATGCATCTGTAAGAGACATTTAAAAATTATCCAGATGGAGTAAAAATGTAAACAAGAAAACTTATGAATTAATTAATGGCATAGTAAAATGGTAAAACCAAAAGGTTTAATAGCAGTAACCCAGACACTGAGTTTTGCTTTCTCAACAAGTAGGTTATTGCTATTCAACCTTGCCTTTAATCTGAGATGTCTGAGTGTCTCTAGCAACACTCACAAGATGCATTTTGTGCACCACATCCCGAGGAGACAGAGGGAGAGAGAGTTTAAAAGAAGTGAGCAGGGTCAGTTGGCACATTTTGCGCACCACAGTTCCTGAGCGGACATTGGATTGTGCATGATTAGGGTCAATAAGGAGAAGCTAGGTTTTAGTGGAGCAGCCATTGTGTGAGTGGTGTTGGCCAGTGATGGAGTGGGGAATTTTTTGTCTCCTCGAGCCTTCGGCAAGGAACGGCATAGGCAGTTGGTAGATTGCTTTTCATTATTTATTCTTTTTTTCTTTCTTATTGCACATTTAGAGCAGTGGGGATATCAGGCAGGATACTGGGAAGCTACTCTTGTGGGATTTGGGAAACAGGGAGACTTCCAGTGTCGCTGATAACTGCCAGCTTCTAACAGACTGTGTTAAGGAGCTGGAGCTGGAACTGGATGAGCTCTGGATCATTCGGGAGGCTGAGGGCTGATAGACAGGACATGCAGGGAGGTAATTACACCCAAGGCGCAGGACACGGGTAACTGAGTGGCTGTTAGAGGGGGAAAGGAGGTAGGCAGCCAGTGCAGACTACGCCTGTGGTCATTCCCCTCAGCAACAGCTGTACCACATTCGATACTGTTGGGGGAGGTGGGGGGTGACCCTAGTGGTGGAAATTCACAGCCGTCAGGTCTCTGATTCTGAATCTGTTTCTGTGGCTCAGAAGGGAAGTGGGGGAGAAGAGGCAAGCTGCAGTCACAGGGGATTCGTTGGTCAGGAGCAGAGAAAGGAGGTCCTGTGGATGAGAACAACATACCCAGCTGGTTTCTTGCCTGCCTGGTGCCAGGGACAACGTCATCTCATGTTGAGTCCATGGCATTGTTACGTGGGAGGGTGAGCAGCCAGAGGTCGAGGTTCACAACGGAACCAATGACATGGGTAGGATGGGTGATGAGTTCCGGGAGTTAGGTGATAAGTTAAAGGACAGAACCTCCAGGGTTGAGATCTCAGGATTGCTTCCCATGGCACGTGCTAGTAAGGCCAGAAATACAGATCACACAGTTTTACACGTGGCTAAGGAGATGGTGTTGAAGCGAGGGGGTCAGATTTTTGGATCGCTTGGCTCTCTTCTAAGGAACTGGAACTGGAGGGGGACTAATATCCTCGTGGGAACATTTGCTAGTGCTGCATGGGGCTGGGGGCCAGTTTAAATAAGAATTGCAGGGGGTAGGAACCAGAGCAGATAGAGGAGTATTTGTGGACAAAGATGTTGTTAAGTCTACATTCAAACTCAGGACAATGGGACTGACGTCCTGAGCTGTGTATATTCCAATGCCAGGATTATTGTAGGAAAGGCAGATAAGCTTAGGTGATGGATCAGCATGTGGAATGCTGATTCCACATTGTAGTCATTTGTGAGACTTGGTGGCGGGAGGGTCAGGGCTGGCAGCTCGGTGTTCGGGGAAAGCGGGAGGGGTGATGTTACTAGTCAGGGAAAATAACAGGGCACTGCTCAGTCAGGGCGAGCTGGAGAGCTTGTCGTGGGAGACTTTATGGGTAGAAATGTGGAATGAGAAAGGTATGAACACAGTAATAGGATTATTTTATAGACCGCCCATCAGTCCTAGGGATTTAAAGGAGCAAATTTGTAGAGAGATCACAGACTACTGCAAGAAACATAAGGTTGTGATTGTAAGTGTCTTTAGCTTTCCACATATTGACTGGAACTCCCATACTGTAAAAGGTCTGGATAGGCTAGAGTTCGTCAAGTGTGTTTAGGAAAGTTTTCTTAATCAAAATGTTGAAGCCCCAACTAGAGAGGGTGAGATATTGATGTGCAGTATTAAATTTACACCAGACGTAGGAGGAGATGGGTAGGTGAGGAGAAGGAGTAAGAGAGGAGCCAGATTGAGAGTGGAAACAGAGAAGGGGGAGGGAGGAGAAAATGCCAGAAGAGAGAATGGACGGCACGGTAGCATGATGCTGTTATAGATGGGGATGTCAGGGTTTAATTCCAACACTGTCTGTAAGGAGGCCCTGCAAGGAGTCCTCCCCGTGGTATCCATGGTGGAGCTAAGTAGTTATGGTGCCCATTGGCGACTCCTTTGCTTGCATCTTTGAAAACAGTTCTATTTTCATCTTTAATATTTCTATTTTTCCCTTTCAGGGTTCTTTTGAAGACCCTGACGGAGTTACACGCTGACTACGGTTCTTTGCGGGAATGGGACCCGCTCTCAGGGTTCCACAATTGGCCGTTATTCAGCATGCAAAAGGCTTGGCCTAAGATTTCGGCTCGGATTCTGAAGCCTGAGATCTCAAGGAAGTGGAGACAGGCAGATCAAGGGTTGGTGTCGTCACTGGAGATCTGTGTATCGTCGGGGGAGTCAGAACATCTGCTGTGTGCCTGGGGATCCAGGATCCTTGCGATCTTCAGGCACAGAGCTCTAAAAAAGCGACGTAACAGACTTTTAACATCATAATCCAGCGAGTCGTTTGTTATGTTTCCCCACTCGTTGGAAAATGGAGCCACCTCTTTCTCCCTTATTTGGAGACAGAGAGCCTACAGCATGTCGAGTTATTGGGTGAACAATGTAGTCTTTGGGGTAACTGCAAGTCTGTGTCTTTGCTATTGCTTTGTTCATGCTTCAGTGCTGGTAACGGGTACATTTTTTTTGCCGGTGGGGGAAGGGGGATTGTTGCTCGATGCCCCTTATGCGTGGGAGGGGGGGAGCTGGGGGGGCTTTGGGGTTCTAACATTTAACTGTCATTCATTCTTGGGGCACTCCTCTGTTTTCATAGATGAAAAGAAAAAGCATTTCAGGATGTATATTGTATACATTTCTCTGACATTAAATGAAACTTTTCTCCCCTGGTGCTCCGGTTTCCTCCCACAGTCTGAAGCTGTACCGGGTAGGTCAATTGGTCAAGATAAATTAACCCGTGATTAGGTTAGGGTTAGATCAGGGTTGTTGGGAGTTGCTGGGGCAGCACAGCTTGAAGGGGCTGAAAGGCCTACTTCATGCCGTATCGCTAAATAAAGAAATCAGTGTTGATGCCGTCAGGTTGGAGGCCACCCACACAGAATATGCCGGTGTTGCTCCTCCATCGTGGCAGCAGAGGAAGGCATGGCCCAACATGTCGGAAATGGGAATGGGAAGTAGAATTGAAATGGGTAACCACCAGGAAATCCCTCCTTTTTAGACCTGCCAGCTTGTACTCCTTCCCCTCCACCCTCTGTCTTATTCTGGCTTCTTCCCCCTTTCTCTCCAGCCCTGATGAAGGGTCTTGGCCTGAAATGTCAGCTGTTCATTTCCATTGATGCTGCCTGACCTGCTGAGCCCCTCCAGCATTTTGTGCGTGTTGCTCTGGATTTCCGGTATCTGCAGACTCACGTGGGTCTGAGGTACATTGTCATGTTTCCTCCATATTGATCTGATCTTCTGTGTCTGGCCAAGCACGGGCAGAGTTTCAGAATAGCTTCTCGCCACCCTCTTTCCACACTGGCCCAATGAAATGTTCTTGATGGAAGACTGATTGCAGCTTAGTAAGTTTCCGAGTGAGAAGGAGAGATGACCATGGGGTGGGTTTCGCCTCTCAGCAATGTGTTTAGAGTCATGAAGCCACACAGGAACAAAGTACCTGTAGGCCCTTCTGCCCAACTCGTCCATGCCAACCTGAGCTAGGCCCACATAATCATTGAGTCCCTCAGCATAGAAACAGGAACTTTGGTTTCATAATTTAGCAATTCTATAGCTCCAAACTAGAATTAGAATTCATTTAAATCTTACATCCATCCCACAATGTGAGGGAATGAAACAATATCACTGAACACAGCAGGTATTAGGTGAGACACGAGCAATAAATAACACACCAGACTGGAAGACAATGTTGTTGGGGTGGTGGTGGTTTGAGAATTTTTTTACTGGAGAACAGATTATCAGTGTCTGTTGGGAATATCAATCAGCTTCTTGGTAGATGAAACATCTTTTTCTCTCGCTCCCTCTCTCCCTGTTGAACATATCAATGCATGACTAGAAATTAAGGTTGCCAAGTCTCCTCGAGTTCCCTAAAGATTCCAGGAAATTAATTATGTGTACAACTGCTAGCAACCCAGAGAAAATAAAATGTGATTCAAAGAGGCATTCAAACAATTGTGTGATGTTTGTATGTTCTTTGTTGTTCTTATGGGGGAGAAATAGTTTCACAGGGCAGGAATCTTGGATGAAGCTTCCTGGAAATATCTAAAGAGAACTGGCAACTGCATCTGAACTACTTGGATAGCCTCTGGCATAATTCATTACAAACCACATGCCAAGCAGGTGAGCCCCTTCACATTGAAAATGGCCGATTACATTTACAAAATGCTGAGTTGTAAGAGAAAAGTGAGGACTCCTAGTGAATGACAGATGTTGATCCATCTCATTCCTCTCATCACAGAATTTAATGTTTCTAATTTGCTTGAACTGAAGTGGTTAAATCGCTCCAAATTTCCTTCCTTTAATTCACTTCCTGCCCGCATGTATTAATCTCCATATCGTGTTCTCACTGCCTTAACATTCTTTCCTTAACTTATTATTTCCTCAGAACTACAAAACTCAAAGTGAAATTTATCATCAAAGTATGTAATTTTCTTGCAGGCAATTATGAAAAACTATCCATGAATGAAGACGGCCAAACAACCAATGTGCAAAAGACAAAATTGTGCAAATAAGCAACACTGAGAACGTGAGCTGTAAGAAGTTAACCATATAACATATAACATATAACCATATAATCATATAACAATATAACCATATAACATATAACAATTACAGCATGGAAACAGGCCATCTCGGCCCTTCTAGTCTGTGCCGAACGCTTACTCTCACCTAGTCCCACCGACCTGCACTCAGCCCATAACCCTCCATTCCTTTCCTGGCCATATACCTATCCAATTTTACTTTAAATGACAATATCGAACCTGCCTCAACCACTTCTACTGGAAGCTTGTTCCACACAGCTACCACTCTCTGAGTAAAGAAATTCCCCCTCGTGTTACCCTTAAACTTTTGCCCCCTAACTCTCAACTCATGTCCTCTTGTTTGAATCTCCCCTGTTCTCAATGGAAAAAGCCTATCCACGTCAACTCTATCTATACCCCTCATAATTTTAAATACCTCTATCAAGTCCCCCCTCAACCTTCTACACTCCAAAGAATAAAGGCCTAACTTGTTCAACCTTTCTCTGTAACTTAGGTGGAATGCTCTGCCCCAGAAGGCAGTGGAGGCCAAGTCTCTGGATGCATTCAAGAGAGAGTTAGATAGAGCTCTTATAGATAGTGGGGTCAAGGGATATGGGGAGAGGGCAGGAACGAGGTACTGATTGTGTATGATTAGCCATGATCACAGTGAATGGTGGTGCTGGCTAGAAGGGCCGAATGGCCTACTCCTGCACCTACTGTCTATTGTCTATTATTGTCTATTGTCATTGTAACATTCTAGTAAACCTTCTCTGTACTCTCTCTATTTTGTTGACATCTTTCCTATAATTCGGTGACCAGAACTGTACACAATACTCCAAATTTGGCCTAACCTATGCCTTGTACAATTTTAACATTACATCCCAACTCCTATACTCAATGCTCTGATTTATAAAGGCTAGCATACCAAAAGCTTTCTTCACCACCCTGTCCACATGAGATTCCACCTTCAGGGAACTATGCACCATTATTCCTAGATCCCTCTGTTCTACTGCATTCTTCAATGCCCTACCATTTACCATGTATGTCCTATTTGGATTATTCCTACCAAAATGTAGCACCTCACACTTATCAGTTCTTGAAAGTAAGTCTTTTGCTTGTAGAATCAGTTCAGAGTAGTGGTGATTGAACCTATCCATGCTTGTTCAGGAGCCTGGTGGTTACAGGGCAGTAACTTCATGATCCTGTGATGTGGGATCTAAGGCTTCTGTGGGGTCTTTAATTGTGCTGGCTGTTTTACTGAAGTGTAGACAAAGTCCTTCTGGCCCTTTGAGCTGCACCTCCTGATATCCCTCCTCTAACTTTAACCTACTGGTGGATCAGTTTACAATGATCAATTAACCTACCTGTATGTCTTTGAAGTGTGGGAGGAAATCTGGGAAAACCCATGCATTCCACAGGGAGGACGTAGAGACTCCTGACCGATGACGCTGGAACTGAACTCTGAACTTCATCACACTAACCGCTATTGATAATTAGCTTGTCAGGAAGATGGCAGAACGGTAGATGTCGTTGGATTAAGTTACAGTGCCAGAGTTAACGGGAGCAGAGAACTGAGGTCAGGACAGGACTGGATCTGGAAAAGGGAAGGGGAATGGTGAGTGGCATGAAGACTATTCAAAGACAAGTTTCAGGAATTATCCGAACTCTGTTCAGCATGTATAGTGCTTCAGGTACTGTTCTTAGATTGGCCTACAGTCGTACTAATACAATCAGTGTGACGCGGTTAGCACAGCGCTTTACAGTACCAGCGGCCCAAGTTCAATTCCCGACACTGCCTGTAAGGAGTTTGTACATTCTCCCCGTGACCGTGTCTGTTTTCACCGGGTGCTCCGGTTTCCTCCCGCAGTCCAATGACGTACCAATCGGAGGGTTAATTGGTCATTGTAAATTGTCCCGTGATTGGGCTAGGGTTAAATCAGGGGTTGCTAGGCAACGTGGCTCCAAGGGCTGGAAGGGCCTGTTCCAAGATAATCTCAATAAATAAATAAATAAATAAATATAGTCTTTCTTGGTAGTGTTGTTGACATGCACTCTTCTCATTTGGTTTTATACAATGAAATCTGTGGATGTCCTCCAGTCATACTGGTCGTCTTTGCTATTTTCAATGCTCCTGAGGTGAAGGTGGTGATTTAGAAAGCGGGATGTTAGCTAAGCACTACACCCATTATGCCAGTAGTGTAGCACACACAAAACGCTGGAGGAATCAGCAGGCCAGGCTGCATCTATGCAAGGTGATAAAGAGTAGACATTTCAGATCTCCAGCCCTTACCTTCCACACCATGAGCATTCATCACTTTGTTCTCCATAAATTCTGCCACCTTCAACGGGATTCTACAACCAAACTCATCTTTACCTCCACTCTCCACCCCCTGCATGCTTTGGTTTCCACAGGGTTTGCTCTCTTTGTGATTCCCTTGCCTTTTTGTCCCTCCCCACTATCCCCACTGTTCTCCATCCTGGCACTTAACCCTGCGAGTGGAACAAGTGCTACACCTGCCCATTCACCTCCTCCCTCACCTCCATTCAGGGCCCCAAACAGTCCTTCCAGATGAGGTGACAATTCACACGCGACTCACACAAAATGCTGGTGGAACACAGCAGGCCAGGCAGCATCTATAGGGAGAAGCGCTGTCGACGTTTCGGACCGAGACCCTTCGTCAGGACTTATTTCGATGGGACTTCACCCGCAAGTCTGTTGGGGGTCATCTATTCTATGAGGTGCTCCTGGTGCAGCCTCCTCTACGTCAGTGAGACCTGACATAGATTGGGGTGCTTTGTCGAGCACCTTCGCTCCATTCGCAACAAGCAGGATATCCCGGTGGACAACCATTCATTACAATCCCCATTCCCATTCTAACATATCAGACCTCCACTGCCACGATGAGGCCAGTCTCAGTTTGGAAGATCGACACCTCCCCTTCCTTCTGGGTAACCTCCAACCTAATCTCTCTTAATTCCGGTAAATTCTCCCATCCTCCCCGTCTCTCTTCTTCCATTCCCCATTTACCTTTTCTCCTCATCTGCCCATCCCCTCCCTCTGGTGTCCCTCCTCCTTCCCTTTCTCCCATGGTCCACTCTCCTCTCCTATTCTTCCTCCTCAGCCCTTTACCTTTTCCACCTATCATCTCCCACCTCCAGACTTCAATTTGCCTCCCCACCCACCTACCACCTGCTATCTAGTGCTCCTTCCCCACCTCCCATGGATGCTGCCCTACCAGCTGAGTTTTCCAGCATTCTGTGTGTGTCACTCTGGATTTCCAGCATCTGCACAATCTCTTTGTGTATATGCTGACAGTGTCACGTTTTAAAGTGTGGATCATCACACTACAACGTACAACAGCCGTTTGGCCCATTGGGAACATGCCAGTTTCCATATGGGCCATCAGTCTCAGTCTCACTCTTCTTACGTCCCTGACACCCTGATTCTTATTCTCTCTTGATTCTTTGGCCACTTACCCATGTTAAGGGTAAACGTACCTATGTTACAGTGGCCAATTACCCCACCAGCTTTTGGGATGTGGAAGGAAACTGAGCACCTGCAGAAACCCATGCACTCCAGGGGAGAGAGAGGGAACTCCACACCGATTGCAGTTCAATCTGGGTCACGGGAGATGCGAGCATTGCACCATTGTAGTGTCTGAATCTAAAGCTCTTTGTAACTGTAGCTGTTCCGTTCTGTAACTTCAAAACATTAAACTAATTCAAGGAATCCGGGAGTGCTGGTCCAACTTTGTGTTTACTTTAAGCAAGGCATACACGTAACACGTGGTAGCATGATGACACAGGCACTTCACGTATTTAAACATACAAGTCATAAATAATTATTTAATTGAACAACAATGCTTAATCAACCAATATATTTACACAAGATTACTCAAATATTACTTAACTATTAAATACATAACAGAAGTTTTATTAGTTGTAGCTTGTGGAAACTTCCCAAGTAGCATTCTGTTTTTTGGCCACCCATTTTAATACGACTTTCAGTGCCCATTCTGATATACCCAACCATGCCTCCTCTACTGTCACAATGAGGCTGGAGGAACAAGACCTCATATTCTGTTTGGGTAGCCTCCAACCTGATGTCATGAATATGGATCTCTCAAACTTCCGGTAATGCCCCCCCTTCATCATTTCCCATCCCCTTTTCCCTCTCTCACCTTATTTCCTCCCCCTTTTCTTTCTTCCATGGCCTTCTCTCCCTCTTCTATCAGGCTCCCCCTTTTCCAGCCCTGTATCTCTTCCACGAATTTCCTTCCCAGCTCTTTACTTCATCCCTCCCCCTCCAGGTTTCACCTATCACTTTGTGTTTCTCTCTCCCCTCGCCCCACCTTTTCAAACCTACTCCTCAGTTGTTTTTCACCATTCCTGATGAAGGGTCTCAGCCCGAAACGTCGACTGTTTACTCTTTTCCACAGATGCTGCCCGGCCTGCTGAGATCCGCCAGCATTTTGTGTGTGTGGCTCGGATTTTCAGCATCTGCAGATTTCCTCTTGTTTCTGTTTCTTCCTAGTACCCCAGCTGTGGATGAACAACACCAGCACCAAAGTCTTGACCAGTAACCACTGAAAAGTGCTCCCGGAGAACTGTCTCCAGTGATTTTAAACTGGGAACCAAATCAAGAGTCTGTATGCTAGAGAACAAAAACAAAACGGCGCAAACCAGTTCAGCAGACACCTGTGGTAATGATTCACACCTCTGACTAGACGAAGCTCCTGGCTTTCACAAAGGGCAGTCTGCAGCCAGCTCAGTTAATTTCATGCTATGTCAGGAAACTGCACAGAGCAAATGCGATGAGACCGGACAACATCCCAGCCAAAGTAGTGAAGACCTCTGCTCCAGAGGCAGCTGTGTGACTGGCCAGGCAGTTCCTGCACAGACACAACGATACCTGTATGAAGAATGCACAGATATGTTCTATTCATGTAAAGCAGGACAAGTCCACGGCCTGTTTGTGGCCAATACACGGGCCTCATCTCACACTGCTCTTGGGCATTTCCCAGGCATCGTTTGCCTGGCTGTGGCCTGTAAGGAGTTTGTACGTTCTCCCTGTGACTGTGTGAGTTTCCTCCGGGTGCTCCGGTTTCCTCCCACGGTCCAAAGATGTACCAGTTAGTAGGTTAACTGGTCATTGTAAATTGCCCCATGATTAGGCTAGGGTTAAATCGGGGGTTGCTGGGTGACGTGGTTCAAAGGGCCAAAAGAGCCTATCCTGTGCTGTATCTCAATAAATATATAAATTGTGTGGTTCCATTCGAAATACCTTGTCATTATAAAGAACACGTCCTCTGCTCGTTGTCCACCCCATACGTGTTAAAGCTGCCACCTGTTTGCTCTGTCACTCTATCCTTTTCTTTATTTGGAAAGCTCCCACCTTGGCTGCTCAGACGCCACCTCAGTGGGCAGCCACCCTGCCCCGTCAAAAGGCTTTGGATCTGCTTGTTGCTAACTGGATCATCTCATATCAGATGGATACACCAGAAAAGAGTCTTCTCCTCTCTCTCAACACTACAACCTCAGGCTTAAGGTCCCCGCTCCCTACGAGGCAGATTGCTATCGAGTCCATAGGATCAGAATTAGGCCATTCAGCCCATCGAGTCTGATACTGGATCCCACTCAACCCCATACACCTGCACATCTCAACATATCCCATGATGCCCCAACAAATAGGGAAACTATCAACTTGTGCTTTAAATATACCCATGGACTTGGCCTCAGCCGCAGTCTATGGCAGAACATTCCATAGATTCACCACTCTCTAGCTAAAAAAATTCTTCCTTACTTCTGTTCTAAAAGGTTGCCCCTCAGTTTTAACGCTGTGCCCTCTCGTTCTGGATACCCCCACCAGAGGAAACCTCTTCTCCACGTCCACCCTAGCTAGTCCTTTCAGCATTTTGTAAGTTTCAATGAGATCCCCCCACATTCTTCTAAATTCCAGTGAGTACAGGCCCAAAGCTGCCAAACGCTCCTCATATGTTAACCCCTTCATTCCTGGAATCATCCTCATCAACCTCCTCTGGACTCTCTCTAATAATAATACATCCTTTCTGAGATATGGGGCCCAGAACTGTTGACAATACTCCAAATGCAGACTGACTATTGTCTTATAAAGCTTCAGCATTATCTCCTTGTTTTTATATTCTATTCCCCTTTAAAGAAATGCCAGCATTGCTTTTGCCTTCTTTACCACAGACTCAACCTGTAAATTAACCATCTGGGAGTCTTGCATGAGGACTCCGAAGTCCCTCTGCACCTCTGATGCTCGAAGTCATTTGAGCTCCTGTCCAGATGCCTCTTAAATGTTGTTACTGTTCCTGTCCCCACCTCACTCGAGATACCAACTACTCTTTGAGTAAAAATGTTACCCCTCAGAGCCACCTTAAACCTATGCCCTCTAGTTTTAACAGCACCATCACAGGAAGCAGACTCTATGTCACCCATTGGTTTCTGTACCTCCATCGTCATCTTTTGCTCCAAGGAAAAGAGACCCAGCCAATCCTTATAACTCAGACCCTTCAATCCTGGCAACAGCCTTGAGAATCTTTTCTGCATCCTCCCCAGTTTAACCATATTGTTCCTAAAAACATCCCAGTCCTTACACTGCCTTCAACCTTCTCGTTATCTCTGCCAGCTACTGGGGAATGAAATTAATTGTAAGCAGTTCTGCTGACTTTGGCACTTGACATTCAGCATGAAACATCCGTGCAGTATTACCTTTGGATCCTCTTACATTAGATGTGCTCAGAAAGCGTATGCTGTAAGGAGAGATGCTGATTGTTTTCTCTGGAATGGTGGAGACTGAAGGGAGGTTACGAGAGGCACCGATGGAGTAGGCAGTCAGTATCTTTTTCTCAGTGTTGAAACGTCTAATACTAGAGTACATAAAAATACACTGAGAGGCAACAGGTTCGGTAGAGATGTGCGGGCAACACACACAAGGTGCTGGAGGAACTCAGCAGGCCAGGCAGCATCTATAGAATAAAGTGCAGTCGATGTTTGGGTTTCAGCCTGAAATGTTGACTGTGCTTTCTTCCATAGATGCTGCCTGGCCTGCTGAGTTCATCCAGAATTTAATGCGTATTGCTTTGTTTTCCAGCCTCTGTAGATTTTCCCTTGTTAGAGATAAGCAAGGCAAGATTTTTATGCAAAGAGTGGTGGGTGACTGGTGTGTGGAGGCAACATGATGAAGAAGTTCTTAAATAGGTGCATGAATACTTGTCATCACCGAGGACAATGAGATTACAGTGCTACTCCATTCCATTACTAAAATAACAGTGACTACATTTAAAACAACATCTCAGTTATTTAGAATGGCACACAAGTTACAACTGAATCAACAACAAGCAACTCTAAAGTTAAAAGAAACAGTGAATGCACCATTCAAGTGTTTCACATGCCCATGTTGTAAAATACGATGAATAGATATAAAACAGCATCAGGAATTATGCCCACGTGTGGCACTTAGAGATTGCACACAGTGCCTGAGGACTATGGGTGGATGGGCAGGGACATTGTTCAGTTTCACAACAGCCCCGGGGGAATGAGCTATTTTTCAGTCTGGAAGTCCATGCAGAGGTGTCTCTGAATCTGCTGTTGGATGACTGGAGATTGAACAGGTGATTGCTGAGGTGGGATGAGCCCGTCATGATTTTGCAAGCCCACAGTGACATTGCAAGTTGTGGACGGTTTCCACATTGGGAAGGTTTACCCTCACGACGTAGAGAATGGAGGAATGTGCATATTGTGTAGGCAGAGGGGATTTATTTAGGCTTTTAATTGCTAGCTTAATCAGTTCAGTGGGCAAAGAAACATCTTGTTCCTTACGAAATGTTTTAACTAGTGCAAGTAGTTTAGCCGGAGCTGAGGTATTTCTGTGTAGGATGGTGTTATTCCTCGTGGTTATTACTATAGATACACGTATGCAGCCTAAGTCAGACATGGTACCACAAATACCAAATCTATCATCTGAATATTTCTTCCTTTATAATGACCAAGATTAAAGTATTGCAAGACTGGCCTGGCACGAAGCCCTGCAGTAACTGTTGGAAGTACGAAGGAAGATTAATGAGCAGGCGGTTCTGGGCTAAGATTGTGCTTGGAATTCCCTCAGACTGCTGTAAGGTGCTGTGATGGAATTCTTGCCCTCCAGGTCTGCGATTTCCCAGACATGGGCTTTCTTTGCATGAGTTCTGAGCAATTTTCTCACGGGATTGTCTCAGGTCATGGCTGCACTGGATTCTGCATTTTCTGTCAGTGCCCATGATGTTGCTTTGGATGGGACATATATTCTCTGCCTGGGTGCCTGTGTATTTTGAACGAGTCTTCCACTGCCCAAACTGACAAAATGAGTGAAAAGACACATAGGTTCATTGTTATGCTTGTCATGTGTTAGCTCAATAGACTGCTCACATAAATCAAGCAGAGAATCCATTTGTGATGGTGGCCCAGAAGAGAAAAGTATTAGTGTTTGAATTGGAAAACTGGTGCATGTGCAGAGTTTCACATGACTTTTTTTTCTCTTGGCCTTCTTTGGCAAAATAAAATGTAATCTGCTTGCAAACAACTGCAGGAAATTTGACATGGGACTTCCTCTTATAAATCACCCTAGCCACTTCGACACAATGTCTATGAAATGGAACTCTCAGGCTTCTGACTGAGAAACAAAAGTGCTATCAGCTGAGCACTTAAGATAAGACAAAGAACCAATTGTAAAAATTCCAGTGATTAGCCTCTAATTGACATATTTTAGGCCATTTTCTACCCAATAACCTGAGTTTAAAGGGGCCAGTCAAACTCACAATTGTACATCCCAGCTGCACATATCTGTAATGTCACTGAACAGCTGACAGTATTTCTGAAAAGAAAACTTATACCATTGCTTTTCCTCCTGTATTTTCATAAGTGCAAATTTTTATATCATTATAATTATCATTATGTGCCATGTTGTATGCCATGGACCACGATTGTTCTTGGCAAATTTTTCTATACAAGTGGTTTGCAATTGCCTTCTTCTGGGCAGTGTCTTTACAAGATGGGTGACCCCAGCCATTATCAACACTCTTCAGAGATTGTGCCTGGTGTCAGTGGTCACATAACCAGGACTTATGATCTGCACCGGCTGCTCATACGACCATCCACCACCTGCTCCCATGGCTTCACGTGACCCTGACCGGGGGGCTAATCAAGTGCTACACCTTGCCCCAGGGTGACCTGCAGGCTAGTGGAGAGAAGGAGCGCCTTACACCTCCTTTGGTAGAGACGTACCTCCATCCCACCACCCACAAATTTTCATATAGCGTTTAAAATAATAGATCAGAAAAGAAGAATTCTTGTGTTTATCTCGGGAAAACGCCAGGAAGTAGTTGGAGATGTTCAGCAAACCTAATCAATTCCTAATTACGTCGAAGGACGAGAAAATGGTTATTTGCATAGCACTCTTCAGAACCTGAGAATATCCCAACATGCGCTACACTTAATAAAAGACATAAATTTGCCAAAGAACCAGCAGAGGGGAGATTTTCTTTACAATGTAACATAGTTGTTATGATGTGGAATACGGAGTCTGAGAGGTGGGGACACAAATTCAGCAATACTTTTCAAAGGAGAATTAGATACCTGTGTGGCTAAGGATAAATGACTTTTATTTCAGAGCAACACACACAAAACGCTGGAGGAAATCAGGCCAGGCAGCATCTATAGAAATGAATAAACAGTTGATGTTTCAGGCCAAAGCCCTTCTTCAGGTCTGGAAAGGAAGGGTGAAGATGCCAGAATTAAAAGGTGGTGGGGGTGAGGGGGAGGGGAATAGTAGAAGGTGATAGGTAAAGTAGGAAAGGGAAAGAGCTGGAGAAGAAGGAAACTGATAGGAGAGGAAAATGGACCATAGGATAAAAGGAAGGAGGTGGGGATTCAGGGGGAGGTGATAGGCAGAGGTAAGTGGCCAGAGTGGGGAATAGAAGCGGGGGGGGGGGGTGAGGGAATCGATATTCATGCCATCAGGTTGGAGGCTACCCACCTGATGAGAGGGAGTGAGACGAGAAACATTGAAGATCTGCTTTCAAAGGGCAGTATGCAGCTCTGATGAGCCAAATGGCCAAATGATGTTAATACTGCAGATACTGGAACCTGGAGCAACAAGCAAGAAGCAACTCAGATGGTCAGGTGGCATCTGTGGAGAGAAATGGCCACCAGTGTTTCTAATGGAGACTCTTCTTCTCTCATGCAGATGAAGGATCTCAAACCTGAAGGTCAACTATCCATTTCCCTCCACAGATGCTGCCCGGCCTCTCAAATCCCTCCAGCGTGCTGTTTTCCAGTCCATGTTATTTTATGTTGCTTCACTTTAAAAACAAGTACTTCCACAATCCTTCAGAAGCACTTGTACAAATTCATGAAATGTCACGATATAGTGTTGGTAAATGGGATAGTAGAGTTAGGTACATGGTGGGCTGAAGGGCCCTCTCTGTGCTGTATGACTGTGACTCAACACTGGACAACAAATGTTTCCAAAAGTGTTGCTTCCTCAGAATTTTTTTTTGTTTATGATAGACTGCTTGAAGATGAACACAAATATAATTTCAGAATACTTGTATCACGTAGGAATTTGGAGAAACAAGAAATTAACTTCTATTGAATATAATGTGTTCAATTGCATAATGGTGCCTATGCTTTGCAATAGTTCAACTAAGTTAAAAATATTTTGTTAATGATTTCCATTTGTACTCAGTGTCTGAGGCTTCTCGCTTAAGTGTCCAACAATAATTTGCCAGCATTGGATTCCAGTTGCCCTGGTATCTTTTCTCCATGATCGCAATGTCCTGGTGAAACCTTTCACCGTGCTCGTCACTAACAGCACCAAGATTTGCAGGGAAGAAGTCTAAATGGGAATGCAGAAAATGAATCTTTAGTGTCATTGATGACCTGTTTGATTTGTGGACCAACAAAAATGCTTTCCTTAATCTTGGCATCAGTTATTCTGGGAAAAATCTGTCTCAAATATCAAAATCCTTCATAGAAATCTTTGTGCCTGGTGATAGCAAATTCCACCCTTACAGTCCTGAACCCAATAATTATTACTAAAACCTGTCCGGCCATGCAGCAGCCGCACTGCCTAAGCATGCCCCAGCATGCCTGGACAAGATAGGAAACTTTGCAGCTTACATTGTAGGCAACATCTTAATTGACTTGAATTATGAATTGAAATAATAAGCATAAGTTTATTAAGAATGGTGTGTGATAGGGAAATTTCATGGTGATTTTCATGATCAGTAGTCCAAAATTCATAAGATACACCTAAAGGTATTCAGGAAGCAAAATCTTTGTTGTCCAGTGTAATGTAACGTGAAGCACACTGGGACATCTGCTCGAGTGGTCCTGTGGCCTTTGGGGCCAAAACCACATTCAAACGATCTCTATCTTAGCGCAGAATGGCAGCCTTTCACGATTCCCGCAAACTTTTTGCAACACGGTTTGACTTGCAGGCGAGCTTAGACTGTGTAATGCGGCGATGACATTTGAGCTGAGGCTGTCGAGATGGCATTTGGTTCATTTCTGCCTCCGAGCAGTGTGGGGTCTTAAAGAGTCCAGACTGTCAGGCAAACTTGCAGGCCCATTTATGGGAATACGCAGCGCCGGGAAGATTACTTTGCGGCAGCGAGGTTGAAACTACCTGGGTTGAAGCCAATGGGCAATTTACACGGCGGCCTCGATAAAGCAGCTGTCGAGGATGGTAGCGCGGCTGTACAGAACAAGGCAGCGCTTACAAATGATCGAGCTTGCCGCCAGTACCATGGAGCAGGAAGGTGACGTAGAGTTTGCCGGCCCAATAGCTTCAGCAGCAACTGAATTCGTTCCCTTTAGATTGCATATGCTCTGTACTAACTCTGTCCGGGGCAGGGGTAAGGGACCCCCTAACCTGAGGCAGGGTGCACCTTCAAACCACTCTCACGTTCGAGAAATCAACTGTAACAAGATGGAAACTTGAAATGCACGGACAAAGATCCAGAGTGGTAACACACTCCCCAGTACGTCTCATGTGTTTGACTTGCATAGAACTTAATGTACTGGGCTCCCTGCCAAGGCGGTTGACATCTTCTATTTTGAAACACATCAAGTTTCAGTGGAAGTCTTTTTTTTCTGGGCGAGGTCCAATGTCAATAAGGCTGTTATTCTAACATTCTGTTGCGTTTCGCAGCCTGCAGCGGGTCCCACAGTTCAGTTATCGCTGTGCCCGCGACACGCCCCCCCCCATACACCAGCGAAAGAACATTCAGTTCCCGTACAGCTGGCAAACATCCCTCTCCTCACGTCAGTACATAAAACTGTTTATGTTCTGACATTAATCTTCGGCTCAAGCGCCGCGTTCCTTTGTGCGGAATGATTCAGATCGCCGGCGGGCTTTTCACTCGATCATGTGGGAGGGGGGTTCTTGACACCTCGTGTTTGTTTTTTTCTGAGGTGGCCCTTTCTGTGTGCCTCAGTGCACCTCGGTCTCCCAATAAACACGTTCTGACCTTTCAAACGTGTTGGCAGGAAGATAAAGAATTTGCAATTATATGTAATCTGACGAAAGGGGGAAAGGCAGCTAGTCAGAAAGAGGGTCGGGATTTAATGGCATACTGGCGGTAGAGTGTTAACATTAACCCGTGTTTAAGGCGCCAGACTTGGGGCAAATATCCCGGAGGTGCAAGAGATAGGAAGGGTCCAGAGGAAGAAGTAGCAGGAATTCCGAAGACAGGGCATTAGGACGATGAGTGTAAGGCCAAATGGAATGGTTACTACCGGGTCAGAGGAAGGTCAGACCAAGATGAAGTGTGCTAGTCCAACAAAAATTGATATAAATCAGTCCTTGGGAGCAGATGAGCTGAGTCAGGGTGGAATCAGGAAATGTTGTGGGATGGATTGGGCAGATGAAACAATCATAACAATCATCTTGGGGTCAAATAGATGTTGCAAACAATCTGCTTCATCCTCAGTTGCCAGAGAGAAGGACAGAGTTGTGGAGATAATGACAGGGCCCCCAGATCATTCCTTGCTGTTCCCGCTGTCTTTGGCGGGGTTTTCTGGTCTGCAATGGGCAAGCTGTCTGAGCTGGAGAAGAAGGAGCTGCCAGTGAGAAAGTGCCAGCCAGACACGGTGGACATGGCTTCCTGAGTGTTGGCATTTCAGAGTTATCAAGGATCAGTCCCTGAGGAACAGTCTGGGATCAGGAAGAAAAGCCTTGACTGTGAAAGTACCAGAGGGGAATAGTAGTCGCAATTCATCGTACGTATATGGGGAACTTCAGAGAATGGTGGCATGTTCATCTGGGTCACAACCTGCAACAAAGTCAGAAAGGATGACGAAGGGTCTTGGCTCGAAACGTCAACTGTACTTCTTCCTATAGATGACTGCTCCTTTCATTGGATGCTGCCCGACCTGCTGAGTTCATCCAATGCTTGTACGCGTTCCTATAGATGCTGCCTGGCCTGCTGTGTTCCACCAGCATTTTGCATGTCTTGTCAGAAAGGATGAGGAGGATTAATCTCTGACAATGTCACCAGTGACTTTCGCAGTCCGTTGTTCTTGGAAGTGAGGAAAAGTGTGGCTGGGAAGGTTTAAAACTGAGAGACCCGGGTGCAGATTTGAGGGCCATTCGTGTTTTAGTGGAATTTGGTGAGGAGAAGAGGGTTGGAAATCTGGCAGTGCTTTGCAAAGATGGAAGACTTCAGTGCTGTCTTTTGAGGAGGGCGAATAACAGAAGATTTGAAGGAGACTGGCACGTGTCACGATGTGCGCACTGACGATGTTGGAACCCAAGTGCGGAGGGAAGTCAGACTCCGATGTAGAGACGGTGAACAGAGTTTATCGATAACCCTTCCAACAGAACAGTGGTAGCTCGGCCAAGCAAGGCCACAGGATGTAACATTCTCAAAATTAGGTCCCCACGATTAGCACTAAATAATATATACAAGTAACACGGAATCCATGAGCCAATCAAAATTAACTGGACAAGTTTATACAGAAAGCACCAGGAAGAATATTGTGAAACACAAGTTGCACAAGAAAAGCAACAGAAAGTCTAAACGATACATCATTCTTGTTAAACACAATCAACCAGTTCAGGTGCTGTCAAAAAGCTCAGAGCCCAAAGCTCTCCAGCTCCAAACGTAAGCCCAAAGGGCTTGTTACAGGCACAGTACCTGCAAAATTAATAATAGCTTTGAAAGAAATTACGGTGGACTGTGGCTTAATGGGTATGAATTAAAACCTGCATGTCGTAGGTCATATAACCACAGCTATTCCAAAGAATCTGCAACCCCCATCCAGTTCCCATTCACACTTATTAATTGTACAATCTCATCAAATCCCCAATCCCTCCCCATTCCCCCATTCATTCCCCAATCTCATCAAATCCCCAATCCTTCCCCATTCCTCATTCATTCCCCAATCCCTCCCCATTACCCCATTCATTCCCCAATCCCTCTCCATTCCCCCATTCATTCCCCAATCTCATCAAATCCCCAGTCCCTCCCCATCCCCCATTCATTCCCGGGGAGGGATTGGGAATTTGATGAGATTGGGGAATGAATGGGGGAATGGGGAGTGGTTGGGGATTTGATGAGATTGGGGAATGAATGGGGGAATGGAGAGGGATTGGGGAATGATTGGGGAAATGGGGAGGGATTGGGGAATGAATGGGGAATGGGGAAGAATTGGGGATTTGATGAGATTGGGGAATGAATGGGGATTTGATGAGATTGGCATCCCCATCCCCCATTGATTCCCCAATCCCTCCGCATTTCCCCATTCATTACCCAATTTCATCAAATCCCGAATCCCTCCCCGTCACCCATTCATTCCCCAATCACATCAAATCCTCAATCCTTCGCCATTCCCCCATTCATTCCCGAATCCCTCCCCATTTTCCCATTCATTCCCAATATCATCGAATCCCCAATCCTTCCCCATTCCCCCATTCATTCCCCAATCTCATCAAATCCCCAATCCCTCCCCATTCCCCCATTCATTCCCCAATCCCTCCCCATCCCCCCATTCATTCCCGTATCCCTCCCCATTCCCCCATTCCCAAATCTCATCAAATCACCAATCCCTCCCCATTCTCCCATTCATTCCCCAATCTCATCAAATCCCCAAACCCTCCCCATTCCCCCATTTATTCCACAGTCTCAGCAAGTCCCCGGTGCCTCCCCATACCCCCATTCATTCCCTAATCCCACCCCATAACCCATTCATTCCCCAATCCCTCCCCATCCCCCATTCATTCCCCAATCCCTCCCCATTCACCCATTCATTCCCCAATCTCATCAAATCCCCAATCCATCCCCATCCCCCCATTGATTTCCCAGTCCTTCCCCATTTCCCCATTCATTCCTCAATTTCATCAAATCCCCAATCCCTCCACATCCCCCATTCATTCCACAATCTCATCAAATGCCCAATCCCACCCCATCCCCCAATTCAGTTCCCAATCCCTCCCCATTTTCCCATTCATTCCCTAATCCCTCCCCATCCCACATTCATTCCCCAATCTCATCAAATCCCCAAACACTCCCCATTCCCCCATTCATTCCCCAATCCCTCCCCATTCACCCCATTCATTCCCCAATCTCATCAATTTGCTAATCCCTCCCCATCCCCCATTCATTCCCCAATCTCATCAAATCCCCAATCCCTCCCCATTTCCCCATTCATTCCCCAATTTCATCAAATCCCCAATCCCTCCACATCCCACATTCATTCCACAATCTCATCAAATCCCCAATCCCACCCCATCCCCCAATTCATTCCCCAATCCCTCCCCATTTTCCTATTCATTCCAAATCTCATCAAATCCCCAATCCTTCCCCATTCCCCCATTCATTCCCTAATCCCTCCCCATCCCCCATTCATTCCCCAATCTCATCAAATCCCGAAACCCTCCCCATTCCCCCATTCATTCCCCAATCCCTCCCCATTCCCCCATTCATTCCCCAATCTCATCAATTCCCTAATCCCTCCCCATTCCCCATTCATTCCCCAACCTCATCATATCCCCAATACCTCCCCATTCCCCCATTCATTCACCATTCTCATAAAATACGCAGTCCCTCCCCATTCCCCCATTCATTCCCCAATCCCTCCCCATTCCCCCATTCATTCCCCAATCTCATCAATTCCCCAATTCCTCCCCATCCCCCATTCATTCCCCAATCCCTCCCCATTCCCACATTCATTCCCAAATCTCATCAAATCCCCACTCCCCAATTTCCCCATTCATTCCCCAATTTCATCAAATCCCCAATCCGTTCCCATCCCCCATTTATTCCCCAATCTCATCGAATCCCCAATCCTTCCCCATTCCCCCATTCATTCCCCAATCTCATCAAATCCCCACTCCCCAATTTCCCCATTCATTCCCCAATCTCATCAAATCCCCAATCCCTCCCCATTCCCCCATTCATTCCCCAATCCCTCCCCATTCCCCCATTCATTCCCCAATCTCATCAAATCCCCACTCCCCCATTTCCCCATTCATTCCCCAATCTCATCAAATCCCCAATCCCTCCCCATTCTCCCATTAATTCCCCAATCTCTTCAAATCCCCAATCCCTCCCCATTCCCCCATTCATTCCCAAATCTCATCACATCCCCAATCCATGCCCACCCCCATTGATTCCCCAATCTCATCAAATCTCCAATCCCTCCCCATCCCCCATTTATTCCACAATCTCATCAAGTCCCCGGTCCCTCCCCATCACCCCATTCATTCCCCAATCCCTCCCCATCCCCCATTCATTCCCCAATCCCTACCCATTCCCCCATTCATTCCCCAAACTCATCAAATCCCCAATCCATCCCCACCCCCCATTGATTCCCCAGTCCCTCCCCATTTCCCCATTCATTCCCCAATTTCATCAAATCCCCAATCCCTCCACATCCCCATTCATTCCACAATCTCATCAAATACCCAATCCCACGTCATCCCCCCATTCATTCCCCAATCCCTCCCCATTTCCCCATTCATTCCCCAATTTCATCAAATCCCCAATCCCTCCCCATTCCCCCATTCATTCCCCATTCTCATCAAATCCACAGTCCCTCCCCATTCACACATTCATTCCCCAATCCCTCTCATTCCCCCATTCATTCCCCAATCTCATCAAATCCCCAATCCCTCCCCATTCCCCATTCATACCCCAATCCCTGCCCATTCACACATTCATTCCCCAATCCCTCTCATTCCCCCATTCATTCCCCAATCTCATCGATTCCCCAATCCCTCCCCATCCCCCATTCATTCCCCAATCCCTCCGCATTCCCCCATTCATTCCCAAATCTCATCAAATCCCCAATCCATCCCCATCTCCCATTGATTCCCAAATCCCTCCGCATTTCCCCATTCATTTCCCCAATTTCATCAAATCCCGAATCCCTCCCCATCACCCATTTATTCCACAATCTCATCAAATCCCCAATCCCACCCCATTACCCATTCATACCCCAAACCCTCCCCATTCACACATTCATTCCCCAATCCCTCTCATTTCCCCATTCATTCCCCAATCTCATCAATTCCCCAATCCCTCCCCATCCCCCATTCATTCCCCAATCTCTCCCCATTCCCCCATTCATTCCCAAATCTCATCATATCCCCAATCCATTCCCATCCCCCATTGATTCCCCAAACCCTCCGCATTTCCCCATTCATTACCCAATTTCATCAAATCCCGAATCCCTCCCCATCACCCATTTATTCCACAATCTCATCAAATCGCCAATCCCACCCCATCCCCCATTCATTCCCCAATCACATCAAATCCTCAATCCTTCCCCATTCCCCCATTCATTCCCTAATCCCTCCCCATTCCCCCATTCATTTCCCAATCTCATCAAATCCCCAATCCCTCCCCATTCCCGCATTCATTCCCCAATCCCTCCCCATCCGCCCATTCATTCCCGTATCCCTCCCCATTCCCCCATTCCCAAATCTCATCAAATCACCAATCCCTCCCCGTGCCCCATTCATTCACCAATCTCATCAAATCCCCAATCCCTCCCCATCCCCCCATTCATTCCCCAATCTCATCAAATCCCCAATCCCTCCCCGTGGCCCGTTTATTCCACAATCTCATCATGTCCCCGGTCCCTCCCCATCCCCCATTCATTCCCCAATCCGTCCCCATCCCCCATTCATTCCCCAATCCCTCCCCATTTCCCTATTCATTCCCCAATCTCATCAAATCCACAATCACCCCCCATCCCCCGTTTATTCCACAATCTCATCATGTCCCCGGTCCCTCCCCATCCCCCATTCATTCCCCAATCCCTCCCCATCCCCCATTCACGCCCCAATCCCTCCCCATTCCCCCATTCTTTCCCCAATCTCATCAAATCCCCAATCACTCCCCATCCCCCGTTTATTCCACAATCTCATCATGTCCCCGGTCCCTCCCCATCCCCCATTCATTCCCCAATCCCTCCCCATCCCCCATTCACGCCCCAATCCCTCCCCATCCCCCCATTCATTCCCCAATCCCTCCCGATCCCTCATTCATTCCCCAATCTCATCAAATCCCCAATCCATCCCCATCCCCCCATTGATTCCCCAGTCCCTCCCCATTTCCCCATTCCCAAATCTCATCAAATCACCAATCCCTCCCCATTCCCCCATTTATTCCCCAATCTCATCAAATCCCCAGTCCCTCCCCATGCCCCATTCATTCCCCAATCTCATCAAATCCCCAATCCCTCCCCATCCCCCATTCATTCCCCAATCCCTCCCCATGCCCCATTCATTCCCAAATCTCATCAAATCCCCAATCCCTTCCCATCCCCCATTTATTCCACAATCTCAGCAAGTCCCCGGTCCCTCCCCATACCCCCATTCATTCCCGAATCCCTCCCCATCCCCCATTCATTCCCCAATCCCTCCCCGTTCACCCATTCATTCCCCAATCTCATCAAATCCCCAATCCATCCCCATCCCCCCATCGATTCCCCTGTCCTTCCCCATTTCCCCATTCATTCCTCAATTTCATCAAATCCCCAATCCCTCCACATCCCCCATTCATTCCACAATCTCATCAAATCCCCAATCCCACCCCATCCCCCAATTCATTCCCCAATCCCTCCCCATTTTCTCATTCATTCCAAATCTCATCAAATCCCCAACCCTTCCCCATTCCCCCATTCATTCCCTAAACCCTCCCCATACCCCATTCATTTCCCAATCTCATCAAATCCCCAAACCCTCTCCAATACCCCACTCAGTCCCCAATCCCTCCCCATTCCGCCATTCATTCCCCAATCTCATCAATTCCCTAATCCCTCCCCATCCCCCATTCAATCCCCAATCTCATCAAATCCCCAATCCATCCCCATCCCTCATTGATTCCCCAAACCCTCCCCATTTCACCATTCATTCCCCAATTTCATCAAATCCCCAATCCGTCCCCATCCCCCATTTATTCCACAATCTCATCAAATCCCCAATCCCACCCGATATCCCATTCATTCCCCAATATCATCAAATACCCAATCCTTCGCCATTCCCCCATTCATTCCCCAATCCCTCCCCATTTTCCCATTCGTTCCCAATTTCATCAAATACCCAATCCTTCGCCATTCCCCCATTCATTCCCCAATCCCTCCCCATTTTCCCATTCATTCCCAATCTCATCAAATCCCCAATCCATCCCCATCTCCCATTGATTCCCAAATCCCTCCGCATTTCCCCATTCATTTCCCCAATTTCATCAAATCCCGAATCCCTCCCCATCACCCATTTATTCCACAATCTCATCAAATCCCCAATCCCACCCTATTACCCATTCATACCCCAAACCCTCCCCATTCACACATTCATTCCCCAATCCCTCTCATTTCCCCATTCATTCCCCAATCTCATCAATTCCCCAATCCCTCCCCATCCCCCATTCATTCCCCAATCTCTCCCCATTCCCCCATTCATTCCCAAATCTCATCATATCCCCAATCCATTCCCATCCCCCATTGATTCCCCAAACCCTCCGCATTTCCCCATTCATTACCCAATTTCATCAAATCCCGAATCCCTCCCCATCACCCATTTATTCCACAATCTCATCAAATCGCCAATCCCACCCCATCCCCCATTCATTCCCCAATCACATCAAATCCTCAATCCTTCGCCATTCCCCCTTTCATTCCCCAATCCCTCCCCATTTTCCCATTCATTCCCAATATCATCGAATCCCCAATCCTTCCCCATTCCCCCATTCATTCCCTAATCCCTCCCCATTCCCCCATTCATTTCCCAATCTCATCAAATCCCCAATCCCTCCCCATTCCCGCATTCATTCCCCAATCCCTCCCCATCCGCCCATTCATTCCCGTATCGCTCCCCATTCCCCCATTCCCAAATCTCATCAAATCACCAATCCCTCCCCGTGCCCCATTCATTCACCAATCTCATCAAATCCCCAATCCCTCCCCATCCCCCCATTCATTCCCCAATCTCATCAAATCCCCAATCCCTCCCCGTGGCCCGTTTATTCCACAATCTCATCATGTCCCCGGTCCCTCCCCATCCCCCATTCATTCCCCAATCCGTCCCCATCCCCCATTCATTCCCCAATCCCTCCCCATTTCCCTATTCATTCCCCAATCTCATCAAATCCACAATCACCCCCCATCCCCCGTTTATTCCACAATCTCATCATGTCCCCGGTCCCTCCCCATCCCCCATTCATTCCCCAATCCCTCCCCATCCCCCATTCACGCCCCAATCCCTCCCCATTCCCCCATTCTTTCCCCAATCTCATCAAATCCCCAATCACTCCCCATCCCCCGTTTATTCCACAATCTCATCATGTCCCCGGTCCCTCCCCATCCCCCATTCATTCCCCAATCCCTCCCCATCCCCCATTCACGCCCCAATCCCTCCCCATCCCCCCATTCATTCCCCAATCCCTCCCGATCCCTCATTCATTCCCCAATCTCATCAAATACCCAATCCATCCCCATCCCCCCATTGATTCCCCAGTCCCTCCCCATTTCCCCATTCCCAAATCTCATCAAATCACCAATCCCTCCCCATTCTCCCATTCATTCCCCAATCTCATCAAATCACCAATCCCTCCCCATTCCCCCATTTATTCCCCAATCTCATCAAATCCCCAGTCCCTCCCCATGCCCCATTCATTCCCCAATCTCATCAAATCCCCAATCCCTCCCCATCCCCCATTCATTCCCCAATCCCTCCCCATGCCCCATTCATTCCCAAATCTCATCAAATCCCCAATCCCTTCCCATCCCCCATTTATTCCACAATCTCAGCAAGTCCCCGGTCCCTCCCCATACCCCCATTCATTCCCGAATCCCTCCCCATCCCCCATTCATCTCCAATCCCTCCCCGTTCACCCATTCATTCCCCAATCTCATCAAATCCCCAATCCATCCCCATCCCCCCATCGATTCCCCTGTCCTTCCCCATTTCCCCATTCATTCCTCAATTTCATCAAATCCCCAATCCCTCCACATCCCCCATTCATTCCACAATCTCATCAAATCCCCAATCCCACCCCATCCCCCCAATTCATTCCCCAATCCCTCCCCATTTTCTCATTCATTCCAAATCTCATCAATCCCCAACCCTTCCCCATTCCCCCATTCATTCCCTAAACCCTCCCCATACCCCATTCATTTCCCAATCTCATCAAATCCCCAAACCCTCTCCAATACCCCATTCAGTCCCCAATCCCTCCCCATTCCGCCATTCATTCCCCAATCTCATCAATTCCCTAATCCCTCCCCATCCCCCATTCAATCCCCAATCTCATCAAATCCCCAATCCATCCCCATCCCTCATTGATTCCCCAAACCCTCCCCATTTCACCATTCATTCCCCAATTTCATCAAATCCCCAATCCGTCCCCATCCCCCATTTATTCCACAATCTCATCAAATCCCCAATCCCACCCGATATCCCATTCATTCCCCAATATCATCAAATACCCAATCCTTCGCCATTCCCCCATTCATTCCCCAATCCCTCCCCATTTTCCCATTCGTTCCCAATTTCATCAAATACCCAATCCTTCGCCATTCCCCCATTCATTCCCCAATCCCTCCCCATTTTCCCATTCATTCCCAATCTCATCAAATCCCCAATCCCTCCCCATTCCCCCATTCATTCCCCATTCTCATCAAATCCCCAGTCCCTCCCCATCTCCGCATTCAATCCCCAATCCCTCCACATTTCCCCATTCGTTCCCCAATCTCATCAAATCCCCAATCCATCCCCATCCCCCCATTGATTCCCCAGTCCCTCCCCATTTCCCCATTCCCAAATCTCATCAAATCACCAATCCCTCCCCATTCTCCCATTCATTCCCCAATTTCATCAAATCACCAATCCCTCCCCATTCCCCCATTTATTCCCCAATCTCATCAAATCCCCAGTCCCTCCCCATGCCCCATTCATTCCCCAATCTCATCAAATCCCCAATCCCTCCCCATCCCCCATTCATTCCCCAATCCCTCCCATGCCCCATTCATTCCCAAATCTCATCAAATCCCCAATCCCTTCCCATCCCCAATTTATTCCACAATCTCAGCAAGTCCCCGGTACCTCCCCATACCCCCATTCATTCCCGAATCCCTCCCCATCCCCCATTCATTCCCCAATCCCTCCCCGTTCACCCATTCATTCCCCAATCTCATCAAATCCCCAATCCATCCCCATCCCCCCATCGATTCCCCTGTCCTTCCCCATTTCCCCATTCATTCCTCAATTTCATCAAATCCCCAATCCCTCCACATCCCCCATTCATTCCACAATCTCATCAAATCACCAATCCCACCCCATCCCCCAATTCATTCCCCAATCCCTCCCCATTTTCTCATTCATTCCAAATCTCATCAAATCCCCAACCCTTCCCCATTCCCCCATTCATTCACTAAACCCTCCCCATACCCCATTCATTTCCCAATCTCATCAAATCCCCAAACCCTCTCCAATACCCCATTCAGTCCCCAATCCCTCCCCATTCCGCCATTCATTCCCCAATCTCATCAATTCCCTAATCCCTCCCCATCCCCATTCAATCCCCAATCTCATCAAATCCCCAATCCATCCCCATCCCTCATTGATTCCCCAAACCCTCCCCATTTCACCATTCATTCCCCAATTTCATCAAATCCCCAATCCGTCCCCATCCCCCATTATTCCACAATCTCATCAAATCCCCAATCCCACCCGATATCCCATTCATTCCCCAATATCATCAAATACCCAATCCTTCGCCATTCCCCCATTCATTCCCCAATCCCTCCCCATTTTCCCATTCGTTCCCAATTTCATCAAATACCCAATCCTTCGCCATTCCCCCATTCATTCCCCAATCCCTCCCCATTTTCCCATTCATTCCCAATCTCATCAAATCCCCAATCCTCCCCATTCCCCCATTCATTCCCCATTCTCATCAAATCCCCAGTCCCTCCCCATCTCCGCATTCAATCCCCAATCCCTCCACATTTCCCCATTCGTTCCCCAATCTCATCAAATCCCCAACCTCTCCCCATCCCCATTCATTCCCGTATCCCTCCCCATTTTCCCATTGATTCCCCAATCTCATCAAATCCCCAATCCCTCCCCATCCCCCATTCATTCCCCAATCCCTCCCAATTTCCCCATTAATTCCCCAATCTCATCAAATCCCCAATCCCTCCCCATTCCCCCCATTCATTCCCCAATCCCTCCCCATTCTCCCATTCATTCCCCAAACTCATCAAATCCCCACTCCCCCATTTCCCCATTCATTCCCCAATCTCATCAAATCCCCAATCCCTCCCCATTCTCCCATTAATTCCCCAATCTCATCAAATCCCCAATCCCTCCCCATTCCCCCATTCATTCCCAAATCTCATCGAATCCCCAATCCATCCCCACCCCCCATTGATTCCCCAATCTCATCAAATCCCCTATCCCTCCCCATTCCCCCTTTCACTCACCAATCTCATCAAATCCCCGATCCCTCCCCATTCCCCCCATTCATTCCCAATCCCTCCCCATCCCCCCATTCATTCCCGTATCCCTCCCCATTCCCCCATTCCCAAATCTCATCAAATCACCAATCCCTCCCCATTCTCCCATTCATTCCCCAATCTCATCAAATCCCCAATCCCTCCCCATTCTCCCATTCATTCCCCAATCTCATCAAATCCCCAATCCCTCCCCATTTTCCCATTCATTCCCAATTTCATCAAATACCCAATCCTTCGCCATTCCCCCATTCATTCCCCAATCCCTCCCCATTTTCCCATTCATTCCCAATCTCATCAAATCCCCAATCCCTCCCCATTCCCCCATTCATTCCCCATTCTCATCAAATCCCCAGTCCCCTCCCCATCTCCCATTCACGCCCCAATCCCTCCCCATCCCCCCATTCATTCCCCAATCCCTCCCGATCCCCCATTCATTCCCCAATCTCATCAAATCCCCAATCCATCCCCATCCCCCCATTGATTCCCCAGTCCCTCCCCATTTCCCCCATTCCCAAATCTCATCAAATCACCAATCCCTCCCCATTCTCCCATTCATTCCCCAATCTCATCAAATCACCAATCCCTCCCCATTCCCCCATTTATTCCCCAATCTCATCAAATCCCCAGTCCCTCCCCATGCCCCATTCATTCCCCAATCTCATCAAATCCCCAATCCCTCCCCATCCCCCATTCATTCCCCAATCCCTCCCCATGCCCCATTCATTCCCAAATCTCATCAAATCCCCAATCCCTTTCCATCCTCCATTTATTCCACAATCTCAGCAAGTCCCCGGTCCCTCCCCATACCCCCATTCATTCCGAATCCCTCCCCATCCCCCATTCATTCCCCAATCCCTCCCCGTTCACCCATTCATTCCCCAATCTCATCAAATCCCCAATCCATCCCCATCCCCCCATCGATTCCCCTGTCCTTCCCCATTTCCCCATTCATTCCTCAATTTCATCAAATCCCCAATCCCTCCACATCCCCCATTCATTCCACAATCTCATCAAATCCCCAATCCCACCCCATCCCCCAATTCATTCCCCAATCCCTCCCCATTTTCTCATTCATTCCAAATCTCATCAAATCCCCAACCCTTCCCCATTCCCCCATTCATTCCCTAAACCCTCCCCATACCCCATTCATTTCCCAATCTCATCAAATCCCCAAACCCTCTCCAATACCCCATTCAGTCCCCAATCCCTCCCCATTCCGCCATTCATTCCCCAATCTCATCAATTCCCTAATCCCTCCCCATCCCCCATTCAATCCCCAATCTCATCAAATCCCCAATCCCTCCCCATTCCCCCAATTCCTCCCAATCCCCCATTCATTCCCCAATCCCTGCCCATTCCCACATTCATTCCCAAATCTTATCAAATCCCCAATCCATCCCCATCCCTCATTGATTCCCAAACCCTCCCCATTTCACCATTCATTCCCCAATTTCATCAAATCCCCAATCCGTCCCCATCCCCCATTTATTCCACAATCTCATCAAATCCCCAATCCCACCCGATATCCCATTCATTCCCCAATATCATCAAATACCCAATCCTTCGCCATTCCCCCATTCATTCCCCAATCCCTCCCCATTTTCCCATTCGTTCCCAATTTCATCAAATACCCAATCCTTCGCCATTCCCCCATTCATTCCCCAATCCTCCCCATTTTCCCATTCATTCCAATCTCATCAAATCCCCAATCCCTCCCCATTCCCCCATTCATTCCCCATTCTCATCAAATCCCCAGTCCCTCCCCATCTCCGGATTCAATCCCCAATCCCTCCACATTTCCCCATTCGTTCCCCAATCTCATCAAATCCCCAACCTCTCCCCATCCCCATTCATTCCCGTATCCCTCCCCATTTTCCCATTGATTCCCCAATCTCATCAAATCCCCAATCCCTCCCCATCCCCCATTCATTCCCCAATCCCTCCCAATTTCCCCATTAATTCCCCAATCTCATCAAATCCCCAATCCCTCCCCATTCCCCCATTCATTCCCAATCCCTCCCCATTCTCCCATTCATTCCCCAAACTCATCAAATCCCCACTCCCCCATTTCCCATTCATTCCCCATTCTCATCAAATCCCAATCCCTCCCCATTCTCCCATTAATTCCCCAATCTCATCAAATCCCCAATCCCTCCCCATTCCCCCATTCATTCCCAAATCTCATCGAATCCCCAATCCATCCCCACCCCCCATTGATTCCCCAATCTCATCAAATCCCCTATCCCTCCCCATTCCCCTTTCACTCACCAATCTCATCAAATCCCCGATCCCTCCCCATTCCCCCCATTCATTCCCCAATCCCTCCCCATCCCCCCATTCATTCCCGTATCCCTCCCCATTCCCCCATTCCCAAATCTCATCAAATCACCAATCCTCCCCATTCCCCATTCATTCCCCAATCTCATCAAATCCCCACTCCCCCATTTTCTCATTCATTCCCCAATCTCATCAAATCCCCATCCCGCCCCATTCTCCCATTAATTCCCCAATCTCATCAAATCCCCAATCCGTCCCCATTCCCCCATTCCTTCCTCAATCCCTCCCCATTCCCCCATTGATTCCCCAATCTCATCAAATCCCCAATCCCTCCCCATTCTCCCATTAATTCCAAAATCTCATCAAATCCCCCATCCCTCCCCATTCCCCCATTCATTCCCCAATACCTACCAATTTCCCCCATTCATTCCCCAATCTCATCAAATCCCCAATCCTTCCCCTTTCCCCCATTCATTCCCCAATCCCTCCCCATTCCCCATTCATTCCCCAATCTCATCAAATCCCCACTCCCCCATTTCCCCATTCATTCGCCAATCTCATCAAATCCCCAAGCCCTCCCCATTCTCCGATTAATTGCTCAATCTCTTCAAATCCCCAATCCCTCCCCATTCCCCCATTCATTCCCCAATCTCATCAAATCCCCACTCCCCAATTTCCCCATTCATTCCCCCAATCTCATCAAATCCCCAATCCCTCCCTATTTTCCCATTCATTCCCCAATCTCATCAAATCCCCAATCCTTCCCCATTCCCCCATTCATTCCCCATTCTCATCAAATCCCCAGTCCCTCCCCATCACCGCATTCATTCCCCAATCCCTCCCATTCTCCCATTGATTCCCCAATCTCATCAAATCCCCAATCCCTCCCCATCCCCCATTCATTCCACAATCCCTCCCAATTTCCCCATTCATTCCCCAATCTCATCAAATCCCCAATCCTTCCCCATTCTCCATTCATTCCCCAATCCCACCCCATGCCCCATTCATTCCCAAATCTCATCAAATCCCCAATTCCTTCCCATCCCCAATTTATTCCACAATCTCAGCAAGTCCCCGGTCCCTCCCCATACCCCCATTCATTCCCGAATCCCTCCCCATCCCCCATTCATTCCCCAATCTCATCAATTCCCCAAACCCTCTCCAATACCCCATTCAGTCCCCAATCCCTCCCCATTCCGCCATTCCATTCCCCAATCTCATCAATTCCCTAATCCCTCCCCATCCCCCATTCATTCCCCAATCTCATCAAATCCCCAATCCCTCCCCATTCCCCCATTCATTCCCCAATCTCAATCATACCCCAGTTCCTCCCCATCCCCCATTCATTCCCCAATCCCTGCCCATTCCCACATTCATTCCCCAATTTCATCAAATCCCCAATCCGTCCCCATCCCCTATTCATTCCACAATCTCATCAAATCCACAATCCCACCCCATCCCCCATTCATCCCCAATCTCATCAAATACCCAATCCTTCGCCATTCCCCATTCATTCCCCAATCCCTCCCCATTTTCCCATTCATTCCCAATCTCATCGAATCCCCAATCCTTCCCCATTCCCCCATTCATTCCCTAATCCCTCCCCAGTCACCCATTCATTCCCCAATCTCATCAAATCCCCAATCCCTCCCCAATCCCCCATTCATTCACCATTCTCATAAAATACGCAGTCCCTCCCCATTCCCCCATTCATTCCCCAATCCCTCCCCATTCCCCCATTCATTCCCCAATCTCATCAATTCTCCAATTCCTCCCCATCCCCCATTCATTCCCCAATCCCTCCCCCATTCCCACATTCATTCCCAAATCTCATCAAATCCCCAATCCATCCCCATCCCCCATTGATTCCCCAATCCCTATTTCCCCATTCATTCCCCAATTTTCATCAAATCCCGAATCCCTCCCCATCACCCATTTATTCACAATCTCAGCAAATCCCCAATCCCACCCCATCCCCCATTCATTCCCCAATCTCATCAAATACCCAATCCTTCGCCATTCCCCCATTCATTCCCCAATCCCTCCCCATTTTCCATTCATTCCCAATCTCATCGAATCCCCAATCCTTCCCCATTCCCCCATTCATTCCCTAATCCCTCCCCAGTCACCCATTCATTCCCCAATCTCATCAAATCCCCAATCCCTCCCCAATCCCCCATTCATTCCCCATTCTCATCAAATCCCCAGTCCCTCCCCATCTCCGCATTCAATCCCCAATCCCTCCACATTTCCCCATTCGTTCCCCAATCTCATCAAATCCCCAACCCCTCCCCATCCCCATTCATTCCCAATCCCTCCCAATTTCCCCATTAATTCCCCAATCTCATCAAATCCCCAATCCTTCCCCATTCCCCCATTCCATTCCCTAATCCCTCCCCAGTCACCCATTCATTCCCCAATCTCATCAAATCCCCAATCCCTCCCCATTCTCCCATTAATTCCCCAATCTCATCAAATCCCCAATCCCTCCCCATTCCCCCATTCATTCCCAAATCTCATCGAATCCCCAATCCATCCCCACCCACCATTGATTCCCCAATCTCATCAAATCCCCACTCCCCCATTTCCTCATTCATTCCCCAATCTCATCAAATCCCCAATGCCTCCCCATTCTCCCATTAATTCCCCAATCTCATCAAATCCCCAATCCCTCCCCATTCCCCCATTCATTCCCCAATCCCTCCCCATTCGCCCATTGATTCCCTAATCTCATCAAATCCCCAATCCCTCCCCATTCTCCCATTAATTCCCCAATCTCATCAAATCCCCAATCCCTCCCCATTCCCCCATTCATTCCCCAATACCTACCAATTTCCCCATTCATTCCCCAATCTCATCAAATCCCCAATCCTTCCCTTTTCCCCCATTCATTCCCCAATCCCTCCCCATTCCCCCATTCATTCCCCAAGCTCATCAAATCCCCACTCGCCCATTTCCCCATTCATTCGCCAATCTCATCAAATCCCCAATCCCTCCCCATTCTCCGATTAATTCCCCAATCTCATCAAATCCCCAATCCCTCCCAATTCCCCCATTCATTCCCCAATCCCTCCACATTCCCCCATTCATTCCCCAATCTCATCAAATCCCCACTCACCCATTTCCCCATTTATTCCCCAATCTCATCAAATCCCCAATCCCTCCCCATTCTCCCATTAATTCCTCAATCTCATCAAATCCCCAATCCCTCCCCATTCCCGCATTCATTCCGCAAACTCATCAAATCCCCACTCCCCCATTTCCCCATTCATTCCCCAATCTCATCAAATCCCCAATCACTCCCCATTTTCCCATTCAATTCCCCAATCTCATCAAATCCCCAATCACTCCCCATTCCCCCATTCATTCTACATTCTCATCAAATCCCCAGTCCCTCCCCGTCGCCGCATTCATTCCCCAATCCCTCCCCATTTCCCCATTCGTTCCCCAATCTCATCAAATCACCAACCCCTCCCCATTCCCCCATTCATTCCCGAATCCCTCCCCATTCTCCATTGATTCCCCAATCTCATCAAATCCCCAATCCCTCCCCATCCCCCATTCATTCCCCAATCACTCCCAATTTCCCCATTCATTCCCCAATCTCATCAAATCCCCAATCCTTCCCATTCCCCCATTCATACCACAATCTCATCAAATCCCCAATCGCTCCCCATTTTCCCTTTCATTCCCCAATCTCATCAATTCCGCAATCCCTCCACATCCCCCATTCATTCCACAATCTCATCAAATCCCCAATCCGACCCCATCCCCAATTCATTCACCAATCCCTCCCATTTTCTCATTCATTCCAAATCTCATCAAATCCCCAATCCTTCCCCATTCCCCCATTCATACCCTAATCCCTCCCCATCCCCCATTCATTCCCCAATCTCATCAAATCCCCAGACCCTCTCCAATACCCCATTCATTCCCCAATCCCTCCCCAATCAACCATTCATTCCCCAATCTCATCAATTCCCTGATCCCTCCCCATCCCCCATTCATTCCCAAATCTCATCAAATCCCCAATCCCTCCCCATTCTCCGATTAATTCCCCAATCTCATCAAATCCCCAATCCCTCCACATTCCCCTATTCATTCCCCAATCCCTCTACATTCCCCCATTCATTCCCCAATCTCATCAAATCCCCACTCACCCATTTTCCCATTCATTCCCCAATCTTATCACATCCCCAATCCCTCCCCATTCCCCCATTCATTCCCCATCTCATCAAATCCCCAGTCCCTCCCCATCCCCCATTCATTCCACAATCCCTCCCATTTCCCCATTCATTCCACAATCTCATCAAATCCCCAATCCTTGCCCATTCCCCCATTCATTCCCCAATCGCTCCCCATTCCCCTATTCATTCCCCAATCTCATCAAATCCCCACTCCCGCATATCCCCATTCATTTCCTAAACTCAACAAATCCCCAATCCCTCCCCATTCTCCATTAATTCCCCAATCTCATCAAATCCCAATCCCTCCGCATTCCCCATTAATTCCCCAATCCCTCCCCATTCCCCCATTCATTCCTCAATCTCTTCAAATCCCCACTCCCCCATTTCCCCATTCATTCCCCAATCTCATCAAATCCCCAATCCCTCCCCATTCTCCATTAATTCCCCAATCTCTTCAAATCCCCAATCCCTCCCCATTCCCCCATTCATTCCACAATCTCATCAAATCCCCAATCCCTCCCAATTCCCCCATTCATTCCCCAATCCCTCCACATTCCCCCATTCATTCCCCAATCTCATCAAATCCCCACTCACCCCATTTCCCCATTTATTCCCCAATCTCATCAAATCCCCAATCCCTCCCCATTCTCCCATTAATTCCCCAATCTCATCAAAATCTCATCAAATCCCCAATCCCTCCCCATTCCCGCATTCATTCCGCAAACTCATCAAATCCCCACTCCCCCATTTCCCCATTCATTCCCCAATCTCATCAAATCTCCAATCACTCCCCATTTTCCCATTCATTCCCCAATCTCATCAAATCCCCAATCACTCCCCATTCCCCCATTCATTCTACATTCTCATCAAATCCCCAGTCCCTCCCCCGTCGCCGCATTCATTCCCCAATCCCTCCCCATTTCCCCATTCGTTCCCCAATCTCATCAAATCACCAACCCCTCCCCATTCCCCCATTCATTCCCGAATCCCTCCCCATTCTCCCATTGATTCCCCAATCTCATCAAATACCCAATCCTTCGCCATTCCCCCATTCATTCCCCAATCCCTCCCCATTTTCCCATTCATTCCCAATCTCATCGAATCCCCAATCCTTCCCCATTCCCCCATTCATTCCCTAATCCCTCCCCAGTCACCCATTCATTCCCCAATCTCATCAAATCCCCAATCCCTCCCCAATCCCCCATTCATTCACCATTCTCATAAAATACGCAGTCCCTCCCCATTCCCCCATTCATTCCCAATCCCTCCCCATTCCCCCATTCATTCCCCAATCTCATCAATTCCCCAATTCCTCCCCAACCCCCATTCATTCCCCAATCCCTCCCCATTCCCACATTCATTCCCAAATCTCATCAAATCCCCATCCATCCCCATCCCCCATTGATTCCCCAATCCCTATTTCCCCATTCATTCCCCAATTTCATCAAATCCCGAATCCCTCCCCATCACCCATTTATTCCACAATCTCAGCAAATCCCCAATCCCACCCCATCCCCCATTCATTCCCCAATCTCATCAAATACCCAATCTTCGCCATTCCCCCATTCATTCCCCAATCCCTCCCCATTTTCACATTCATTCCCAATCTCATCGAATCCCCAATCCTTCCCCATTCCCCCATTCATTCCCTAATCCCTCCCCAGTCACCCATTCATTCCCCAATCTCATCAAATCCCCAATCCCTCCCCAATCCCCCATTCATTCCCCATTCTCATCAAATCCCCAGTCCCTCCCATCTCCGCATTCAATCCCCAATCCCTCCACATTTCCCCATTCGTTCCCCAATCTCATCAAATCCCCAACCCCCTCCCCATCCCCATTCATTCCCCAATCCTCCCAATTTCCCCATTAGTTCCCCAATCTCATCAAATCCCCAATCCTTCCCCATTCCCCCATTCATTCCCTAATCCCTCCCCAGTCACCCATTCATTCCCCAATCTCATCAAATCCCCAATCCCTCCCCATTCTCCCATTAATTCCCCAATCTCATCAAATCCCCAATCCCTCCCCATTCCCCCATTCATTCCCAAATCTCATCGAATCCCCAATCCATCCCCACCCACCATTGATTCCCCAATCTCATCAAATCCCCACTCCCCCCATTTCCTCATTCATTCCCCAATCTCATCAAATCCCCAATGCCTCCCCATTCTCCCATTAATTCCCCAATCTCATCAAATCCCCAATCCCTCCCCATTCCCCCATTCATTCCCCAATCCCTCCCCATTCGCCCATTGATTCCCTAATCTCATCAAATCCCCAATCCCTCCCCATTCTCCCATTAATTCCCCAATCTCATCAAATCCCCAATCCCTCCCCATTCCCCCATTCATTCCCCAATACCTACCAATTTCCCCATTCATTCCCCAATGTCATCAAATCCCCAATCCTTCCCCTTTCCCCCATTCATTCCCCAATCCCTCCCCATTCCCCCATTCATTCCCCAAGCTCATCAAATCCCCACTCGCCCATTTCCCCATTCATTCGCCAATCTCATCAAATCCCCAATCCATCCCCATTCTCCGATTAATTCCCCAATCTCATCAAATCCCCAATCCCTCCCAATTCCCCCATTCATTCCCCAATCCCTCCACATTCCCCCATTCATTCCCCAATCTCATCAAATCCCCACTCACCCATTTCCCCATTTATTCCCCAATCTCATCAAATCCCCAATCCCTCCCCATTCTCCCATTAATTCCTCAATTCATCAAATCCCCAATCCCTCCCCATTCCCGCATTCATTCCGCAAACTCATCAAATCCCCACTCCCCCATTTCCCCATTCATTCCCCAATCTCATCAAATCCCCAATCACTCCCCATTTTCCCATTCATTCCCCAATCTCATCAAATCCCCAATCACTCCCCATTACCCCCATTCATTCTACATTCTCATCAAATCCCCAGTCCCTCCCCGTCGCCGCATTCATTCCCCAATCCCTCCCCATTTCCCCATTCGTTCCCCAATCTCATCAAATCACCAACCCCTCCCCATTCCCCCATTCATTCCCAAATCCCTCCCCATTCTCCCATTGATTCCCCAATCTCATCAAATCCCCAATCCCTCCCCATCCCCCATTCATTCCCCAATCACTCCCAATTTCCCCATTCATTCCCCCAATCTCATCAAATCCCGAATCCTTCCCCATTCCCCCATTCATACCACAATCTCATCAAATCCCCAATCGCTCCCCATTTTCCCTTTCATTCCCCAATCTCATCAATTCCGCAATCCCTCCACATCCCCCATTCATTCCACAATCTCATCAAATCCCCAATCCGACCCCATCCCCCCAATTCATTCACCAATCCCTCCCCATTTTCTCATTCATTCCAAATCTCATCAAATCCCCAATCCTTCCCCATTCCCCCATTCATACCCTAATCCCTCCCCATCCCCCATTCATTCCCCAATCTCATCAAATCCCCAAACCCTCTCCAATACCCCATTCATTCCCCAATCTCATCAATTCCCTGATCCCTCCCCATCCCCCATTCATTCCCAAATCTCATCAAATCCCAATCCCTCCCCATTCTCCGATTAATTCCCCAATCTCATCAAATCCCCAATCCCTCCACATTCCCCTATTCATTCCCCAATCCCTCTACATTCCCCCATTCATTCCCCAATCTCATCAAATCCCCACTCACCCATTTTCCCATTCATTCCCCAATCTTAGCACATCCCCAATCCCTCCCCATTCCCCCATTCATTCCCCATTCTCATCAAATCCCCAGTCCCTCCCCATCACCGCATTCATTCCCCAATCCCTCCCCATTTCCAGATTAGTTCCCCAATCTCATCAAATCCCCAACCCCTCCCCATCCCCCCATTCATTCCCGAATCCCGCCCCATTCTCCCATTGATTCCCGAATCTCATCAAATCCCCAATCCCTCCCCATCCCCCATTCATTCCACAATCCCTCCCAATTTCCCCATTCATTCCACAATCTCATCAAATCCCCAATCCTGCCATTCCCCCATTCATTCCCCAATCGCTCCCCATTCCCCCCATTCATTCCCAATCTCATCAAATCCCCACTCCGCATATCCCCATTCATTTCCTAAACTCAGCAAATCCCCAATCCCTCCCCATTCTCCCATTAATTCCCCAATCTCATCAAATCCCCAATCCCTCCGCATTCCCCCATTAATTCCCCAATCCCTCCCCCATTCCCCATTCATTCCTCAATCTCTTC